>NC_142798.1:48401230-48600985 GCF_049724085.1 Artemia sp. Qi Xiang Cuo | reverse complement strand
AGGCTAGCCAAACAACAAAGAAGCCATGTTTGTTTCTTAATTCCCCTTCGTTAATCAATAAGTCCCCCGCAGATTATTTAAATCAATTTCTCAGGTTAGGTTAGCCAAACAACAATGAAACCATATTTTTTTCTTAATCCCCCTTTCGTGAACCAGTGAGTCCCCCTCCGATTATATAGATCAATTTCTCAGGTTAGTCTAGCCAAACAGCATAAATTGCTGTTGACCTCCATAAATGTGAGAAAGTTCCTGTTTTTTCAATTTCACTGACAAAAACCATAAAATAGACATGAATTGCTGTTGACATCAATGAAAAACATAAAATAAATTGACCAACACATAAACATCCAATAAAATATACATCAATTTTATAAAATTCATTTTTTTTCAAGTTAGAAAAATTCCTTTTTTTAATTCTCACTAACAAAAAACATAAAAACATTCATAAATTATGTAAAAAAGTTGTAGGTGGCAGAACGGTGTTCTCGTGGGAGTAGGACCCCCCTGTCTACTCATGAGAATAAATTTTTGCGTCGTAATCTGTCGTATCCATGACAACCAGAGAATTACTTTTATCTGCTTTAGTTATAATAATGGATGAACCTTTATGGAGATAAGATAGTATTCTTAGGTTTTGAAAATTATTTGATTTTTTATTGGCGGGAGAATTAACCTTTTTTTGATTGTTGTAAAGGGTATCTATAAGACTAGCCCTCACTTCATCTGGGTTGGAAATAGATGTATAAAATTTGTGCACATAGGACTCTAGAGAAGAAATTAAATCTGCCACAGGGACATGTCTAGGAAGAGAAGAGAATTTTGGACCTTTTTTGAGAATTTGAATTTCCATTGGTTCAAGCTTTCTAGAGGATAGATTATCAACAGCCGGTCCATGAGTGAATCTTGGTGTGTAAGTAGGGCTATTCCTCGAAAATTCATATCGTAGGTTTTCCAATTTCTTAATAAGTCGTTCCCTTGATAAGCGGAAATCATGACTTAACAAATTTCTTTCCAATCTAGCAACCTGGCTAAAATCAACAGAGGACCAATTTTCAAGTTTAAGATTTTGTAAGGATTTTCTTTTAGAGGAAATAGTATATCTTTTTTGTTTTTGTCTTTAATGACATGTGTTAATGTTTTTAATTGTAGTGTGCGAGCAAATCGCTCTTCTTTCTGGGTATTTCAGTGTAATCTGAATCTTAAAGACTTGGGAATAAGATTTTCAATTTTGCAAGATTCCAAGAATTTTTGTTGGTTAATAACATTTGCGTGTTTTTTGCCTAAATTAATATAACAAAAGATATCATTGGTCAACTGCTCCCCATAAGCGAGACGAAAATAGCGACGAAGACCACACTGCCTTTCCATGACAAACAACAAAAGCACGAAGAACAATAGGGAAATTGTTTCCCTATTGTTCTTCGTGCTTTTGTTGTTTGTTATGGAAAGGCAGTGTGGTCTTCGTCGCTGTTTTTAATTTTAAACTAAGAGATACTGAATTTTGTTTTTAACACTGATCCTTGAAGAGGTGACAAAATTATATAGAGGTAGTATCAACTTTTTTTTTTACAAAAATTCTTTCATGAAACCCATCATTTAAAATTGCGCTAACAACTTCTTTACTTTGGTATACACAAGACAAAACAAAAATTAGATAATGACTTAGTATAAAACTGAAATAAATATTGATGTGCAGGAATACAAATCAGAACCACTAAGTAGGACCATGGCTCTGCAATCAGCCAACTCTACCCCTGACCATCATACCACCATCATTTTTTTCAGAAAAAAGTTACAATCTACTTTGTTTGAACCAGTGTCATGAACATATTTTTCATCTCTGTGATTGAAGGACCAAAGTGGGTCCAAGATCACTCCCATCTCCAGCTTTTAGCAGGTAAATAGCAGATAAAAGACCAGAAGCTCTGCTGTCCACCTCATATATGCCCCCAATTGGGGAGAGGGACCATGTGGCCATACATTTTTAGAACAACTTTCCTCAGAACAAAAAATCACTACATCAAGAAGATCTCATTTGGCTCTCTAGAACAGCAATGGTAGTACTTCAAAGAATTAATAATAAATAAGGCAAACCAATACACTTCAAGTAAACATATCCCCAAACCAAAAACACTTCCATCAATGACAAAAGAGATGAAGAGGGAAATCAACTCCAAAAGTAGATATTTGAAGAAATATAAACAGTATCAATCACCTGATTACAGAGAGAAGTATTGCAATAGCCAGAACAAACTTAAAAACTCGATACGGGCCTTGCATATTAATTTTGAATCTAAACTAGCTGATGAAGCCAAGACTAACCCAAAAAAGTTTTGGAAATATGTCTCTGGCCAAGACCACAATATATGATGTGTTAAAACACGATAACCAAGCAAGATGGAGAAGTTACAGTGACTAATAAACTTGCTAATTTACTAAACCAGCAATCTGTCTCAGTTTTCACCACTGAGCCTGATGGCCCTTTACCTTCCCCACCAAACTATAATATAAAAGCCCCAATGGAGAGCACCATGGTATCATCTACAGAGGTCCTTTAACGTTTAAAAAAGTTGAATCCTAACAAGTCACCAGGATCTGATACTATACATCCTAGGCTACTAAAAGAAATTGCAGAAATGATAGCAGATCCCCTGACAAGAATCTTCCTGACATCACTTACTATTAGAGAGCTCCCAGTACACTGGAAAGTAGCCAACATAACTCTGGTATTCAAAAAAGGTGACTTCACCAACCCTGAGAATTATCAACTTATCAGCCTAACCTCAGTTGTAGTTAAGATGCTTGAACGCATAGTTAATGATCCATTGCTCAAACATTTAACAACAAACAAGATCTTGTCACCCAAGCAGCACGGATTCCAGTCAGGAAAATCAATCAGAACAAACTTGCTGGAATATTATGGGGTAATTAAAAACCTGATTCACCAAGGGCATCCAGTTGACCTACTGCTGCAAGACTTTGCTAAGGCCTTTGACATAGTGCCCCATAGTCAACTGCTCTCAAAATTATCTGCTGTTGGGATCAATACATCCCTGATAGCCTGGCTGATGAATTTTCTCACTGGACAGGTGGCCAGCCAATCTACTCTGACAAGACAATAGTAATGAGTGGGGTACCACAGGGAACTGTATTAGGCCCAACAATTTTCCTGATTTATATCAAAAATATCTCCAATCATGTGGATAACAATATGCATTTGTTTGCTGATAATGCCAAATTTTTTGGAATTACTAACCCACATAAAATCCAACAAGATCTGGACAGGCTGCAGAATTCGACTCAAGGGTGGCTTCTCCAATTAAATACAAGCAAATGCTATATATTGCACCTTGGACCTAATAACCCAATGGCTACATACTCAATTTTAAATCCAATCATTAATACCAACGACCATCTAGTGAAAAGAGAAGAAGGGGACCTTGGTGTGATTGTTGATGAGGGGTTGAGGTTCCACAGCCACGTCCAGCATGTTGTCTCCCAAGCAAACTCTATGAATGAATGAATGAATGAATGAATGATTTTTATTACCCATCTTTAGCAGTACAAAAAAGTAAAAATGGAGTAGAGAAAATGAAAAGAAAACAACAAAAAACATACGAACAACTTAAATTAATACTTCAATAACTAAAAAAAAACAATGGCAAAACTATTTACATAAAAAGACAACCATTACACATTGCTGACTATAGCTTCATACATACTATGCGTTCGGTCTAAAGATTTCAGGAACTTTTCCCTCCTGGTCACGATCACGACGAAGGGGTCACCGAGTCCGTGCTGAAATCTGGCGGCTTCTTCGCCAAGGGGGAAGGCTAAGCAGATATTTTGCAAACTTATAGAATACTGTACGGATTGTTTTTTTATCATCAAAACTAAACAAAAAAACCAAAAAGGTGACAAAACTAAGATATGAGGGGTGGCAAAGGAATTGAAGATCTGTGCTAGAATGCGGCGGTTATTAGGTGTTTGCATTACAAAATCATCCCATTCGCTTTTCGGACTTTCTGTTTGATATCATTTATTAGACAGGACCGGGTAGCTTTAAGATTAGACCCAATTGGCAAACCAAGGTAAGTCACTGATGCTGCTGCAGTATTACTACCTAGTGTAAATATGACAGGCGCCAACTCATTCCTACGACAATTAATGACGACCACCTCGCTTTCGCTGGAGTTGAATTCTAGGCCTATGTTAGCATATTCGTTAGACAAAACTCTGAAATTACTCTCTATGCCACTGAACTTTGACTTTATTCAATATAAACACACAAATAAAACACAACTCCAGGGACTGATCAATGATCTCTAGGGCCTAAATGTAGTCCCCGGATCTACTCAGATTTGAGTTGTCGTTGGTATAGCTAAAAACAGATAACGAACGTCCACGAAAAATACAGCACAGATCCACTGGCTACTGAGAATCAATTTTACTGTTTTTATAAGTAGATAGTGACGATACTCTAACCTTCAACGCCCCTTTATGAATATCGTTCTTTGCGTGTATGAAGAAATCGAATACAGTCGGGCTCTGGTTTATTACTACCCTTACTCTAACCTTCAACTTAAAATACATGTTCCTACAAGTAGCAATTATAGATCTGTCAAGACCTCTCTGAAACGCAGAGACAAGCAGTTGTGCATGGATACCCGAATCAAAAGCCCTGTGGACGTCGTGGCCTGCAAGTACCACGGCTTCTCCTTTAGCATCTGCATCCAACAAAACATTAGACAATAGGCTGTGCACATGCTCGCGGCTAATATTTCTCTTGAAACCGAACTGTGAATCTGGCGTACTACAAACATGCTTTATCTCCTCAATAACTCCAACAATTTACAAAAAACGGGGGCAACGGTTATCGGGCGGTAAGAACAACATTCAGATGGGTCTTTACCTTTCTTGATGACAGGATGATTACACTGGCGCAAAAAATATCTGGCACTAGGTCGCAACTAAAAATTATTTGGACCATAAGTGCTGGATGTACTATTAACAGTTCACTACCGAGAATCAGATGCATACCACAGATATTATCTACTCCTTTGGAGTACTTCTTTTTTAGTTTAAGAATAGCCGAACGAACATCCGACACACTCACTACGTGGCCAAGATCCGATTCCAAGGATTCTAAACAGAGATCCAGATCTCTCTCAAACTTAAACTTCAATTCAAGATCTGGTGAAGCAAACTCGCTCGTGAGATAACTATTCCATTCACTTTCACTAGGGGCGGATTCGTTACTGGGTGCTTTTGCAGATCGATTCTTCTTGAAGAATTTCCAAACTTTGTTTAGAGCGACTCGTAGTGACTCACTGTTTTCATCAATCACACGAGAGCGATGCAAGTTAGAGTTCATATCTCCGGCAATAATACAGGAAAGTTTATCCGCCGCGCATAATACAGCAACAGCGGCTACTTTTCCACAAGCAATATTAAACTTATTGTCAGATTGGACAGTCCTGTAGTTCGTTGGCATATAGACTAAGTCTATAGAATGCGTGTCAAAAAGCTAAAATGTGGTATAGTGTGTGGATTGATTCGGGCCGTCCTAAACAAGGCGTCGTAAACATTGTTCGATTGTATACAAAGCGACAGCTCTCCAAATGTCTTGCTTTGCATCGCTCTTGAATTGGGATGCTATCGAAGATGGAGCAGCACCTGGTCACTAGTGATTCTTGCATACTCAGGAACAGTAGCCTACCTCTTACTGGGATATCACATCCTGTTGTGGCACTCTCTAATCTTGGCTCAACATAGTGCACCTAGTGTACAAAGTCATATCACTTTTGTATATTATGTATTATGAATAAACACTTCTTTCTGTAGATGCTTGTCAAGACAGTTTTTGAAACTGTTTAGAGCTGGTGCTGACACTACTTCTTTGGGTAACGAGTTCCAGTCTTTAACTGCTCTAACTGACCAGAAAGAACATCTCTGTCTAGTTGATACTGTTTGTTTCTGGATTTTTGCAGAATGACCCCTAGTATAGACCATAGTCTGACTACAGAAGAATTTGTCAAACTTGGTTCTATCTAGATCCTTCCTTGATTATTCTTCTATTTCAAAGCAGGGGGGCTTTTCAGTAGATACTATTTAGCCCTTTTCCTTTTGCTTCACTCTCTGGGCTACAGGCTTGGTTGCCTCTTATTTGTTAGATATTCTCAGATATCTTTCAGTAGATCTTTCAACTCAAGGAGTTCAGATATAAGATGATAGATGTCGATTTCTATACTCTGTGTGCAGGTATAGTTGGCTAGGTTCTTGGCTGATAGTGAGATTTTGTGATGTTTGAAGCATTTTAAAAGTTTACAAAGCAAGGTATGTTGTGCAGACGTCAGCATATTACATTCAAATAGGCAGTGGTCAAATGTTTCATATTCATATTACAATACCTGCAAAGAGGGGACAGGGGAACTGAACCACTTGAATTAGGAAACTGGTACGAGAATGCAAGAAAATTTAGTCCATTTGTTCCAGAACGAATTCTATGATAAATTTTAGAAAAATACTTATTGGGAAAGGGGGAAAGAATAGGATTATTTTTATTAAACATAATATCTGATAGTCTCCATCAGTAAATATCTCTAATCGGGATTGGTTTCCCGCTTGGCTGGTCAATATTTATAGCATTTTTTGCTATTTCATCAACCTGATGATTACCACTTATACCAGAGTGGCTAGGAATATACTGAAGATAAGTTCTTATAGCACTTGAAGAAAGATTATCTATAATACTAAGACAATGATAAGTGTCAATATCCAACTTATACTGAGGAGCTGAAGACAGCAACTCAAGGCTTGATAAAGAGTCCGAATAAACTATAATATTATTTGAATTAACAATCAAAGGCTGGTTTTCCATAAGGTGTTCTAATGCCATTTAACTCTGCATACATTATAGATACATTATTATACAATCTCTCACCCATTGCAATTTTCAGGTGAGGAAGGAAAGCACCACTTGCTACCTTCTCATTCATTTCGGACCCATCAACAAAGATTTGGAAATGGTTTTTATAAGTAATTGTATTAAGTTCAGCAAATTTTTTCTGGACAAAAGCAATGGGGGTTAAATCTTCAGTCCGCTTTGAGAGATCAGTATTTATTATGGGGATTGACCAATTCCATGGAGGGGATTGGGGGAAAGTAGGTGCAATAGACTTTGTGGGTACAGGGAACTTCTTCTGAATATTGGCATACTCATCTGCAATGCCTCTATACATGGCTGGATTTCTTAACCAATTATGTAGAGTGTGTGAGCTATTTGATTCAGTTTTTGTAAGATGTTTTATCAAGAGAAAGCTACATCTCTCCCTTATTGTTGTTAATCCACTCTCCATAAGCAGAAACTTGGAGCTTGTGGGTTTCCTAAGACCAAATATGAGACGTTTTATATCATTTTGTATTGTTTCAATTTTTTGCATCTGGGGCTTTGAACATGCACCATAGACGATGAGCCCATAGTCAATATGGGGTCTTATATGTGATTTATAAAACTGGAGTAAGGTTTTCTCCTTACAGCCCCAGGGTGTGGAAAGAAGTCTTTTTAGTATACTTGTTTTTCTATAGCATATTTTTATTGTGTTTGAAATGTGGAGGTGTAAATTAAGTTTTTGGTCAAGCATGAGACCTAGGTAATTAATATGATTATCTACTGGAATAGTTGTTCCATTTAGAGTTAGTCTTGCATTAACATGATTTTGCTTTCAGTGAAATTGGATTATTTTTGCCTTAGTGAGTGCAATGGGTAAATCTGAATGCTGAGAGAGATTTTCACACTGGAATAGTAACTTTTGCAGCTTAGACTGTGCAATCTCAAAGGTGTTGCCGGATGACCATAGTAACAGATCATCAGCATATTGTAGATTCGTTCGGGGGAGGTTCATGTCCCAGAGATAGAGGGCAAAGAGGAGGCAGCTGAGGACTGCTCCCTGAGGAAGGCCTTTGGTTATTGTCTTTTGAGGTGAAGAGGCTGAACCTACACAAACAATGAAACTTCGCAATTCTATGAAAGATTTTGTAAAAGATACTAGCTTGGGGGGGTAGTCCAAGGTTTGCAAGTTTATTTATAAGGATTTGGTGGTTCACATTGTCATATGCCCCATCAAAATCTAGGAAAGCTGCAACTAGGACATTATTTTTTGATTCATGATTCATTTATTCATTTATTGCATTTATTCATTTATTCATTCATTATTTATTTAATGATTCATTTATTGCATTTGTTAATAATATGAAAGCATCTGTTGAGGAATGGTGTTTCCTGAAACCAGTTTGAGTGTGACGGATCATATTATTTTTTTCAACAAACCAGAGGAGTCGATAATAGATCATTTTCTCCGTTATTTTCCCCGTCACAGGATTAATCATTATGGGCCTATAAGACTCAGGGATATTTTTGGGTTTATTTTTCTTTAGGATTGGTAGGAGGGATGAACATTTCCAGATATTGGGGAACATAGATGAAACCAAAGCATGATTATAACAATTTAGAAGTTCCTGTTTGTATGAAGAGGTGAGATTCTTTATCCATGTAGGGTGTATATTGTCATAGCTGCCGCTAGTCTTGGTCCTAATATGATGTATTGCATTATTCATTTCCTGGATTGAAAATGGGCTGGTTATATACTCGGATCCTGGGCGAGCTTGGTAACTAGGATTCATAGGAATTGGGGACGTTTTGCTGCAATTATTTGATGTTAGCTTATTAACAAAAAGAGTGGTAAATAGCTTAGCTTTTTCATTATCATTGTCATAATGGGTATTATTATGTTTAAGCTCATACAGGAGTGGGTTGGGGGAAGTCTTTTTCCCACAGATGTGGCTTATAACTTTATGTATAATTGGCTCATGTGTTTCTCTGGAGAGATTATTTGCAAAATTATTTCAGTAGTTACATTTGGCATTTATTATAGTCCTTTTAGATTAGATTCTCCTTGTATTTTTTTAAATACGTAGTAGGTGATGGTTTTTTTAGGAATGTTCTCCTAGCTGCCTTTTTTGTTTTCTATTTATCTTGGCACTCATTCGTCCACCAAGCTTTGGGAATGTGTTTAGGGAAGATTTTCCTGGGCGTTGTCCTGGGGATAACATGATTAGCTGTATTTATTAGTAAAGATGCCAAGATTTCAGCTAGTGTGTCAACTGTTGCGTTTGAAATGCATGAATTTTGGGTGAAACTTGTAATTTCATCATTTAGCTTATTTTGGAACATAGGCCAATTGGCTTCAGTGTTGATATATTTGGAGGTATGTGATAGAGTTTCAGCAGGTTCGTTTAGAGAGCAAACTATGGCAAAGTGGTCAGTACATAGACTATCAATTTTATTTATATAAATTTTATTCAAAATATTTAATGACACAATTTGTAGGTCAATTGTAGAGAAACTGCCACTTTTGGGGTTGAAATATGTATTCAGGTTTGGAGGGGTAGCAACAGCTAATTCAATATTATTTGAAGTCATACGCTCAATGAACTTACCAGCTTTATTTGCTGGTTTATTCCCCCACAAAAGGCTGTGGGCATTAAAGTCTCCACAAATAATGATATTTTTCAAACATATTAGAATTATTTATATATCTGAAGAAATCCATGGCATCTGTAGTTTGGCCATTAGGGTTGTAAAAGCTTATTATGTAAGTTTTTGTATTATTCAGCCAAACACTGATACCAATTGCATCAACATCATTTACAAAATCTGGAAAGTTGATGCCACAGAATTTTATATTATTATTAATTATTAAGGCTACTCCACCTCCTTTTCTCTCTGATGATCTATCCTTTCTCAGGATAGTATATCCCAGAGACTTAATTTGTTGATTTTTGTTTAAATGAGTTTCCTGGAGGCAAGCAATTTCAATGGAATTATTATTCATAAAAAATATTCTTTCATTTATCTTATTTTCGGTGAGTGATCTTACGTTCCACTGGAGTATTTATATGTGCTGCGTTGTTGATTTAATTTTCATATGACTGTGTTTCAACGTTCAGCTTTGTTAATAGTAGAGCAAGATCATTTTTTACTTGAATGAGCATATGATTAGGGATGTAGGTTTTTGCCAATTCAGCAATGATTTTTGTTTTCTGTTGTTTTTGTATATTCATGGCCTGAACTGCATTGCAGTTTAGAATGAATAAGCATATATTTGGGGTTTGCATGTTTGGTTGTGCATCCAGTTTGTCAGTTAAGGGATTAATTCCCGGTGATGTTTCTGGTTTGTTTCTTCTTGGGAGGGGGTGCTAGACTGACCTCATCTCACTAGACAAGGAGGCTTGTTGGCTTGGTGATTCTTTCTGATAGAGATGTGAGCTAGGGGGCTTAAAAGATGGTGTTTTGTAAGGGGCACTTGATGCATTGGGAGTGATGGACTTGGGAGTTTTATTTGATTTCATTATAGGTTTTATTTGGTGTGGTTGGGCAGCATTTGCTTCCATAGCTGCAAAAGGGTATGGAAGGGCCTTCTCTGTTGCTATTTGGAGTGTTAGTGCTCTTTTCTTATATGCAGGGCATTGTGATTTATTGGTAGATTCATGTGGGCCTTTACAATTGATACATGTAGGCTGAGTGTTGTTGCAGGGTATCAATTCCTTAGGATGAGACTATTTGCAACTGCTGTAAGCTAGGAGAATTTCCTTGCACTTAACTATTTTGTGTTTTAGTTTTCGAAGCTTTTGGCGATGAATATGCTTCTGCTTATATTTTTTGTCTGTGTCAACTTGACCAATTAGGAATAACTTTTCTGTGATATTAATTTTTTCTTTCAGTGTAAATAAGAAAGATCTACTTGTTTTTAATCCATTAGAGTTGGGTTTACCCAGTTGAGTGACATCTTCTACAGGGATTGTGTTACCAGCCCTATCTGAGAGCCCATCTTTTAACTCTTGAATTGCTATTTCTAGGGAACATTATATACTACTATTTTTGTTGGAGATTGTTTTGGGTTCCATTTAGATGAATTAATTGGGGTATTCAGAAGAGATTTTAGATTAAATATTATATCTGCTGATTTCTGATCATGGACAGCTATTAGCAAAGATCCATCATGGTGAATGTTAAGAGAATACATTGATTTTAACATTTTGAAAATTGCAACCTTTATTGTAGTAATCTTTGTTATTTAAAAAGGAGTATTCGGAAAAATCTTGAGGTAAATGCCTAAGTTTTTGAGAAGGAGAAACTTGGGCAGGGGGAGGGGAGATACTTTTGATTTGGGACATTTTTTTACTTTTTTTGGAGCTCCTAGAAAGACCTCTTAAAAGCTATTATAGTGACATTAGCTCCAACACTGATCATTGTCCTATTCTCAGAATTTGAGCTTTCATGTGAGCTTTGTGATAGAGGGCTTGACCAGCCAAGATGGGGCAAAGATGGATCAATTTCATTAGTATTTGGGGTAGGATCCCGAGGGACTTTTTTTTAGGGAGAGTTCTTTGCATTGCCTATTGGAATAAGCTTTAAGCTAAACAGGAAAGGATAATACTATGATACAAGACCGTCTGCACTATACTGTGGGGAAAACTTCACCATCCACAAAAGAAACACCACTGTATGGCCCTGAGGAGGATTTTGAGTACGATTGGTTCGGTACAACTACTGATAAATCGAGACAATAAATCACAAGAAAATTATTTGTAAATTTCTTAAAATGTTGCTGCTGTGTTCGAGATTTGATTTGAAAATCTGGATCAGGTTCCCTCTTTTTCTTCTATAGATTAGGCTTGGCAGCTTCATTTGTTTCAGGCACTCTTCATATGACATTTCTTTTAGTCCAGGGAATTGTTTGGTGGCATGTCTCTGCATCTTTTTGATTTTGATAGCATTGCCAATGTATGAGGGGCCCCAGACTATGTTTCCATTTTCAATGGTTGGTCACAAGGGCTTTGTAGAGTCTGGTGAAGGTGTTAGTGTCTAAATGCCTGAAAGACCGCCTGATTAGACCAACCAGCTGGCTTGCCTTATTTGCTATGAGATCTGTGTGTTGGTGGAAATTTAGCCCCGAGTCTATAATGATCCTCAATTCTCTTTCACATTCAGAGTGTAATATGACTGAGACAGTGTTTGTTCTTGCTAATGTGAGGGTGTCATCAATATTTTTTTGCTTGGGTTCGATCCATAATGTCTTACACTTTTTAGCATTGAACCTTATTCCTAGGCTCTCGAGATTGCTATTGAACATGTTAATGTCACTCTGCAGGATGGTTATATCTTCTTGTTTTGCCACTGGCCTGAGCCATCAGCATTGTGTCATCTGCAAAGAGCTTGACGCAGCTGGTGAAACCTTCAGTTATGTTATCTATGTGGAGGATGAAAAGTAGAGGCCCTATTACACTCCCCTGGAGGACACCACTTGGTACACTAGCTTTTGATGACAATGTGTCTTCCACTTTACCAATCTGGCTATGGTCAAGTAGAAAGAAAGATATCCACAAAATCATCTGCTTACTTATACTGACATTACAAAGTCGTGAGAGCAGGGTGCTATGAGGGACTTTGTCGAAAGCCTTTTCTACATCAAACAGAACCACCAGAATACTCAGGCCACTTTCCAGGGCTGTTGTCAACTCGTCAAAAACCTCGAGGAGCTGATTTGTGCAGTTGCTTCTTGGCATGAAACCAAACTGTTCTGCACTAAATAGTTGATTTTACCTTAAATTGCAGCTAGGAGCAATCTAAGGATTTCTCCTTGTAGAGCACCAGAATGATGATTAATTGTATGCAAGAATCACTGGTGACCAGGTGCTGCGCCATCTTTGATACCATCCCAATTTGAGAGCAATGCTAGATGAGTCATTTGGAGAACTTTCGCTTTGTATACAATCAAACACTGTTTACGACGCCTTGTTTAGGACAGCCTGAATCAATCCACACACTATACCACATTTTAGCTTTTTGACACGCATTAACCAAAGCTGGGTTTTCCGACCATCCTGGAACTTCTGACCCAATTCTCACTTTACGAATAGGAACCGCGGTTTTTCTGCACAGTGCAAGGCGTGAGTTATTTCACTACAGTAGATAGTTAGAAGTATTTGTTTCTCATCACGTGCAATCGGCGAGCTTTGGAGTAGCTGGAAAGGGACTTTAATCTTTTCCAGGATTCTGTCACACACAGACCTGAACATGGCTAAATTAGCTTTTCGCCATTCAGTCTACTGGAACCACTTTTTCTCCTTTGGAGCATCATTTGGGGCATTATTCAGGAGGTCATTAATAATGAAGGTATTAGCCACTGGAAGGTGATAAGAAACACAGAAGCCAATATCAACCTCACAGTCACTGTGAGTCCTCCAGCCGGGAGAGCAGAGCAGAAAGTCGAGCAAGGACAAGGAACCGGAATTATGCACATACGTGAAGTCTACTCTGTTTCTCAGTACCCGCAGACTCGGGCAGGCTGCAAGCAGGATTTGACCTCTCGGATCATTAGCATCAGAGTTTAGAGTTCATATCTCCAGCAATAATATAGGAAAGTTTATCCGCCACACATAATGTAGCAACAGCGGCTACTTTTCCACAAGCAATATTGAACTTATTGTCAGATTGGACAGTCCTGTAGTTTGTTGGCATATAGACTGAGAGCACAACAGTATTTTCAATTTTCACTGCAACATAAAAGTCCACTTTTGTGCAGTTGCTTCTTGGCATGAAGCCAAACTGTTCTGCACTAAATAGTTGATTTTACCTTAAATTGCAGCTAGGAGCAATCTAAGGATTTCTCCTTGTAGAGCACCGGAATGACGATTAATTGTATGCAAGAATCACTAGTGACCAAGTGCTGCTCCATCTTCAATAGCATCCCAATTCGAGAGCGATGCAAGGCAAGACATCTGGAGAACTGACCCTTTGTATACAATAAAGCACTGTCTATAATGATCCTCAAGCCTCTTTCACATTCAGTGTGTGATATGACTGAGACAGTGTTTGTTCTTGCTAATGTGATGTAGCAACAGCAGCTACTTTTCCACAAGCAATATTAAACTTATTGTCAGATTGGACAGTCCTGTAGTTCGTTGGCATATAGATTGAACACTATACACCCAAGTCTCTTTCACATTCAGTGTGTGATATGACTGAGACAGTGTTTGTTCAATCCATAATGTCTTGCACTTTTCAGCATTGAAGCTTAATCCTAGGCTCTCAAGATTTCTATTCAACATGTTAATGTCACTCTGCAGGATGGTTATATCTTCTTGTTTTGCCACTGGCCTGAGCCATCAGCTTTGTACCATCTGCAAAGAGCTTGACGTGGCTGGTAATACCTTCAGTTATGTTATCTATGTGGAGGATGAAAAGTAGAGGCCCTATTACACTCCCGGACAACACCACTTGGTACACTAGCTTTTGATGACAATGTGTCTTTCACTTCACCAATCTGGCTATGGTCAAGTAGAAAGAAAGATATCCCCAAAATCTAGTGACTTTTACCTTTAATTACCTTAAATTGCAGCTAGGAGCAATCTAAGGATTTCTCCTTGTAGAGCTCTGGAATGTTGAGAAGAATTGAGTACGGATTCTAGATGTTGTAGACTGCTTAACAAGTTTCAGTAGGGAATTGGTACTAATAGTAGGGAATAATATTGGGAGAATATTAGCCCTCAATAACTTAAAGGCTAAAATGGCATCCCTCTATTTCTCCTGTATACAAGTGTAGGGAGATTCAACTTTGATGGTCCTACAGGATAGGAAAGCTCTTGCATGCCAGATATCACTTTAGTGGCATGTCTCTGGACATCTTCAAGAACTTTTATATCTTTTTTAAAATATGGAGAGGCAAGTGACATTCCAACTTCAAGCTTAGGATGCACAAGTCCCTTATAAAGAAGACTGATGACTTTAGAGGAACGAGTGGAGATAGTACGCTTAATCAAACCCAAGGTTGAACTAGCCCCAGCAGATCTCTTAGCATGTGTGCTGAATTTTAATTTGTTGTCAATAGTGACACCAAGATCTTGCTCATTATTAACAGAGGAGAGTGGGTGGTCTAAGAAAAAATAAGAGCAGCATGGATTCTGTTTGCCAAAGTGAATGATATGGCACTTGGCAATATTGAATTCAATAAGCCAGGCCTCAGCCCAGTGACCCAGCAGATGAAGATTATTTTGTAGCAGGGCATGATCTTCACAGGACAAAGCTGGTCCAAGAAGCTTCAGGTCATCTGCATAAAGAGTTGAATTACTACTGATAATGGAAGGAGCATCATTGATGAAAATATTAAATAATGTAGGACCCATGACACTTCCCTGAGGAACTCCACTCAGAACACATGTTGAGGAAGAAAGAATACAATCTCCAGAGTCATCAAACATCTGAACACATTGGTTTTGCGAGTAAAGAAAATCAAGGATCCAAAGCAGGAATTTCTCTTCAAGCTTAACTGCATGCAATTTAATTGCAAGTTACACTTTGTCACAAGCTTTAGAAAAGTCAAGCAGAATCATGTCAGCAGGAACCCCAATATCAAGCAACTTGGTGATGTGATCATATGATTCAAGGAGATTGGTGTCAACAGGTCTTCCAGAACAAAAGCCATATTGTGAACTGTGTAAAAAATTATTTGCTTCAAGATGTTTAACAACTGCAGAATTAATTATTCTTCCAAGAACCTTTACAACTGCTGATGTCATGCTGATGGGTTGATAAATTTTCAGCAAGGTCCTCTCTACCTTTTTTAAAAATAGGAATAATATGTGCAGTTTCCAATCCTGAGGTAGTCTAGAAAGATTTAATGATAATTTGAACAGCAGGGAAAGAGGTTGACATGACATTCGTGTAGGATACATGGGTGAATCCTGTCTGGGCCAGCAGATTCCGTATATGAAAGGGGCTGTCCCCTCCTCAACGCCTCGCTCTTTATTCCGTATATGAAAGGGGCTGTCCCCTCCTCAACGCCTCGCTCTTTACGCTAAAGTTTGACTCTGTCTCACAATTTTTTTTTAAAACAATAAAAAACTTTAGCGTAAAGAGCGAGGCGTTGAGGAGGGACACCCCCTTTCATATAGGGAATAATTTCTGTTCGTTTTAAGTTTTAATGTCACTCCTTACTTTCAGTTTTAAAAAACTTGTTTTTTTTTATTTAATTTCTGATTGTTTTTTAGTTAATGCAGCTTTTATTTGCATAAAAATTTTACTTTTCTTTTGCTAAATGAATGTCTTTACAAATTAACTTACGTAACTAACTTCTATATTCGTATATTTTTCTTCTGGCAAAAATTAAAAGTTGCAGATTTTTGCAGATATGAGCTTGAAACCTATGTAATAGGGTTTTCTGATACGCTGAATCTGACGTTGTGATTTTCATTAAAATTCTTTCACTTGTAGGGGATGTTTCCCCCTCTTTAAAAAATCAAGTAAATTTCCTCAGGCTTGTTGCCTTTGATGAGTAATACTAAACTTAATAAAATTTATATATTTAGAATCAGCATTATAAACACATTCTTTTGATACATTTATTGACATCAAAATTCCGTTTTTAAAAGTTTCGATTACTATTGAGTCGTATCGCTTGTTTTTTATTGTTTTTTTTATTACGTATATGTTATTACGTATATGAGGGGGTTCTGCCCTTATTCAATACCACGCTCTTTACGTTAAAAGTTAAAAAAAATTTGATTCACAAAACCCTGAATCACAAAGGCCGTTTAATTAGAATAGATAGCTCTTTTGAAAGCACTAAAAAAAAACTGTAGCGTAAAGAGCGAGGTATTGACTTGGGGGAGAACCCCCTCACATACGTTATAATTTCTGTTCGTTTTAAGTTCTAATATTCCTTCTTACATTTCAGTTGAAAAAACTTGGTTTTTTTTTATTTAATTTCTTATTGTTTTTTAAATAATGCTTGGAAATCCGGCGCCCCCTTCATAGAAATGTCCCTTACCCCAAAGAAACATCCTCCACGGAAATATTCTCCAGAGTAACTCCCTCCTCTAGCCCCCCTCCAGAAAAAATCCTTCCTGAAAATGGTTGTATACTTCCCAATAACCAATAAATAATGCTGGCAAGTCCGGCGCCCCCTTCATGGCGATTTCCCTTCCCCAATGAAAACTTCCTTCATGAACAGATCCTCCAACATAATCCCCGACCCACCCTTCCCTCACACTAGCAGAAAAAAAACCTCCTGTAAACTTCTGTATACTTCCGAATAACCAATACTATATGTTAACATTGGGTAAAGTTCATATCTTTTAGCCCTCCCTCTGGGTACTTCGGGGGATTAAGTCATCCCAAAAGACATATTTATCATATTTTCGACCATGCTGAACAAAATGGCTATCTCAAAATTTTGATCGGGTGACTTTGGTAAAAAAATAAGCGTGGGAGGGGGCCTAGTTGCCCTCCATTTTTTTTGGTCACTTAAAAAGGGCACTAGAACTTTTAATTTCCGTTCGAAAGAGCCCTCTCCCGATATTCTAGGACCATTGACTCGATACGATTACCCCTGGGGAAAAAAACGAAAAAATAAACAAACCAACAAACAAACAAATAAAAACGCATCCGTGATCTTTCTTATGGCAAAAAAAGCAAAATTCCACATTTTTGTAGATAGGAGCTTGAAACCTCTACAGTAGGGTTCTCTGATACGCTGAATATGATGGTGTGATTTTCATTAAGGTTCTATAACTTTTAGGGGGTCTTTCCCCCTTTTTTTGAAAATCAGCCAAATTTTTGCAGGCGCGTAACTTTTGATGGGTAGCACTAAACTTGATGAAAGTTATATATTTGAAATCAGCATTGAAATCTGATTCTTTTGATATATCTATTGGTATCAAAAACCCGTTTTCTAGAGTTTTGGTTACCATTGAGCCGGGTCACTCCTTACTTACAGTTCGTTACCACGAACTGTTTGACAGATTTATTCAGTTTGAGGGATGTCAGTTCCTTTAGAAACTGACACTCATTTTCTGATAAAAAATTCATAATCTTGTCACATACTAATTTTTCCATAATCTTGGAGAGCTGGGAAGTTAGGCTTATTGGCCTGTAGTTGGAGGCACTGCATTCGTCCCCCTTCCTATGTATGGGCATAACATTAGCTTGTTTCCCTTTAGCTGGGACTATACCATGCTGTAGGGATGTACCAAACTGGTGAGTAAGTGGCTCTGCAAGTTCCTCAGTATCAAAATTCAGCCACCTGGCTGCTATACCATTGGGTCTGGGTGATTTGTTTGGATCTATTTCCCTGAGTAGTTTGAGCACATCACCAAGCCCAACCTTGGTTTCCTTCATCTGGGGACGATTTGTTGGACTTACAGGGCTGTCAGTAGTAGTACTGGCTTATGGGGATTTGGTAGTGTATACTGGGCTGAAGAACTGGCTCAGTACTTCTGCTTTTTCAGTCAGGGAGGTGGCTTTATTGCCATTTTCTTGCTTCAGGTCAGGGATTCCAGTTCTATTAGTGAGCTTTTTGTTGATGTGTTTCAAAAAAAAAAATTGTGTTGGTTTTTGCCTTGCCAGCAACATACTGTTCCTGCTCCTTTTCAAATTTTCTGGTTTCACTATGGACTTTATTGCTAGCTTGTTGGTATGTTTTTAATAAAAGATTAGTTATGTTGAATCATATATTATACTCATTTTTGTAAAAATTTTGGTTTCTATTGACAGAAGTTTCTTTTTACTTACATATATCATTTATACAAACTATTTGAAAAACCAGAATGAATTTTAGGACAATTAATTTTTGTACTTTATAAGGCAGGTAAAAGATAAACCTTGTTTTAAGGGAATGCTAATTCTCCTTCCCTTTTATCTCCTTTCAATCAGGTAAGCAGATGAATGAGATATTTTATGTTAGACTTAAAGAACTTATACAATACACAAGCTGTCATCAAACAGCAGTAATATTGTGGGCTTAGTTTGAAAATCTTATCTCAGAATAAAAGATTAGGAAACAAATTCTCCCTAGTCTCCCCTTGATATTCATCTCATGTACCTTTTACTGAATTCAGTCAAACAAGGCTTTAAGAGTAATATGAGAACAGTATGATTTGTACTTTAGGATGTTTTTATCTGATTTTAATTCACCTGATTTGGTAGGTATTTTTGAAACATAAAGTTATAGACAAGTAAACATGACCAAAATATAGGAATTTTTTTTGGACAAAATCTGTCTTCTGCACAATCCTTTAACCTTAGAAGTATCAAATGAGCAGTAGTGAAAGCTATAAAACACTTCTCTAGGGCATAAACCAGGGTCTAGATCTATTCCTGTAAGTTTATTCACCTTATTCATTTACTGTATTTGATGTTAGTGTGCAATTAGGCTTTCTGAGATGAAAATATATTTAGAACATATTTCTTACTTTGTAATATGCAGAAAAATTGTAGTTAGTCATTTCTAAAAGCACCTCACTTAACTTTACCCTATCCCCTCCCCCCTAATGTCCAAATATATGTCTCATATGCATCATTCTTTTGTTTCAACTCAATACCCATAAATTGAAGCAATAATGATGACATGAAGAAATAAAAATGCATTGGCAATATATAATTTGGGCTATGTATTTGCACATTAGGGGAAGGGGGATTGCAGGTAAAGTAAAATGAAGTGCTTTTAGGATTAATTACCTACAATTTTCCTATACATTAGAAGTTAGGGTAAATTTTTGCAGTTCATATTATTGACTTACAAATAAAGTAAACATACCACTCAATGCCTTTTTTTATGCTCTTTCCAAATATAATAATCATTTTTGTTGGAAATGAATTTTACTCCCACCCCTATATATACCATTCAGAGTATATATTTGCACATTATGGGGGGGGGGGGGATTTTATTTCTGATGTAAATAAGAGGTAAGTTTAAACTTTACACCAACCTACTCCCCCTAATGTGCAAATATATACCCTGAATTGGTATATACAAGGGTGGGGGTAAAACTCATTTCCAACAAAAATGATTATTATAGGCCTATTTGAAAAGAGCATAATAAAGGCATTGAGTCTCCAAGACAGCTAAATCTTGATTATTTTTTTAGCTCTCTCTAGTCCAGTCAGCAGCAGCTTTTCGAATTATAGCTTTTCAAATATGCTAGAAAACTGCTCTATCCCTGGAGCCAGATTTTTTCCAAGTGTCCTACTCCCCAAGGCAGCTAAATCTTGAGTTTTTTAAGCTCTCTCTAATCCAGCCAGAAACAGATTATCAAATTAAATATGCTAGAAAACTGCTCTATCCTTGGAGCCACATTTTTACCAATAATTCAAAACATACTAGGCTAATTGTTTGTAATTACGCTTTCTAGCTCTTTGAATATTCTGCTTTAAGCGCTATCTACAACAGTCAATTTATACTCGCAATACCTAAAATGACTGGGCAAGTTATGGTGAGGGAACTGGAAATACCGTTGAAGTAGACAAGCTTGAAGTCTTGGTTTAAGTTGTCATTAATAAGGTCTGCAAATCAGTTTCACTGGAAATTGATTAATTTTCGACCAGATTGAAATCGAGGTAAAAATATATGGTTTGCAAATTTTGGATCTGGATGACTGTATAGAAGAGTTTGAAGTAAAATTTGATGATATCACTCAAGAAAATATTCTAGATTGCGTCTTGTTCAATGATTAAATAAAAAAAACAAGTTTTTTAAACTGAAAGTAAGGAGCGACATTAAAACTTAAAACGAACAGAAATTATTCCGTATATGAAAGGGGCTGTCCCCTCCTCAACGCCTCGCTCTTTAGTCCTTATATGAAAGGGACTGTCCCTTCCTCAACGCCACGCACTTTACGAAAACGTTTTACTCTGTCTCACAATTTTTTTTTTTAAAAAATAAAAAAATTTTTCGTAAAGTGCGAGGCGTTTTAGAGGGGACCGACGCTTTCATATAAGGAATAAATAGCGAGGTGTTGAGGAGGGGACAGCCCCTTTCATATACGGAATAATTTCTGTTCGTTTTAAGTTTTAATGTCGCTCCTTACTTTCAGTTTAAAAAACTTGTTTTTTTTATTTAATTTCTGATCGTTTTTTAGTTAATGCAGCTTTTATTTGCATAAAAATTTTACTTTTCTTTTGCTAAATGAATGTCTTTACAAATTAACTTACGTAACTAACTTCTATATTCGTATATTTTTCTTCTGGCAAAAATTCAAAGTTGCAGATTTTTGCAGATATGAGCTTGAAACCTATGGAGTAGGGTTTTCTGATACGCTGAATCTAACGTTTTGATTTTCATTAAAATTCTTTCACTTTTAGGGGATGTAACCCCCCTCTATAAAAACTAGAGTACATTTCCCCAGGCTTCTTGACTTTGATGGGTAATACTAAACTTAATAAAATTTATATATTTAGAATCAGCATTATAAACACATTCTTTTGATACATATATTGACATCAAAATTCCGTTTTTAAAAGTTTCGATCACTATTGAGCCGTATCGCTTGTTTTTTATTGTTTTTTTTATTACGTATATGTTATTGCGTATATGTGGGGGTTCTGCCCTCAGTCAATACCACGCTCTTTACGGTAAAAGTTAAAAAAAAATTTGATTCACAAACCCCTGACTCACAAAGGCCGGTTAATTAGAATAGATCGCTCTTTTGAAAGCACTAAAAAAAACTGTAGCGTAAAGAGTGAGTTATTGACTTGGGGGAGAACCCCCTCACATACGTTATAATTTCTGTTTGTTTTAAGTTCTAATATTCCTTCTTACATTTCAGTTGAAAAAACTTGGTTTTTTTTATTTAACTTCTGATCGTTTTTTAAATAATGCTTGGAAATCCGGCGCCCCCTTCATAGAAATGTCCCTTACCCCAAAGAAACATCCTCCACGGAAATATTCTCCAGAGTAACTCCCTCCTCTAGCCCCCCTCCAGAAAAAATCCTTCCTGAAAATGGTTGTATACTTCCCAATAACCAATAAATAATGCTGGCAAGTCCGGCACCCCCTTCATGGCGATTTCCCTTCCCCCATGAAAACTTCCTTCATGAACAGATCCTCCAACATAACCCCCAACCCACCCTTCCCTCCCACTAGCAGAAAAAAACCTCCTGAAAACTTCTGTATACTTCCGAATAACCAATACTATATGTTAACATTGGGTAAAGTTCATATCTTTTAGCCCTCCCTCTGGGTACTTCGGGGATTAAGTCATCCCAAAAGACATATTTATCATATTTTCGACCATGCTGAACAAAATGGCTATCTCAAAATTTTGATCGGGTGACTTTGGTAAAAAAACAAGCGTGGGAGGGGGCCTAGTTGCCCTCCATTTTTTTTGAACACTTAAAAAGGGCACTAGAACTTTTAATTTCCGTTCCAATGAGCCCTCCCACGATATTCTAGGACCACTGGGTCGATACGATCACCCCTGGGGAAAAAAAACAAAAAAAAACAAACAAATAAACCGTGATCTTCCTTCTGGCAAAAAAGGGGAAATTCCACATTTTTGTAGATAGGAACTTGAAACCTCTACAGTAGGGTTCTCCGATACGCTGAACATGATGGTGCGATTTTCATTAAGTTTTTATAACTTTTAGGGCGTCTTTCCCCCTTTTCTCGAAAATCAGCCAAATTTTCTCAGGCGCGTAACTTTTGATGGGTAGCTCTAAACTTGATGAAAGTTATATATTTGAAATCAGCATTGAAATCTGATTCTTTTGATATATCTATTGGTATCAAAAACCCGTTTTCTAGAGTTTCGGTTACCATTGAGCCGGGTCGCTCCTTACTTACAGTTCGTTACCACGAACTGTTTGATATAAAACAGCAGCCTGGACCTGATTTTGAATCAAGTGTTCTTACTATTCTATTTTCAAAGATTAGTCTGACTAATCTTTAGGTTGGAATAATTTTAGAAAAATAATTTGTGAAGTTGCTGAAGGTGTATTAGGGAAGAAAGCTAGAACTGCAGCTAAGAATATTAGTGAAAAAGCTTTATGTTTAATAGAAAGGAGAAAGGACTTGTACAAGAATTATCTGAGTGATAGATCGCATTGAAAACAAAAGAAATGTAAAGATAGTGGAGAAAGCATTGAAATATGAACTAAGGAGGTGTGAAGTGGAGGCCATGGATAAAATTGCCGAGGATTTAGAAGATGCAGCTAGACGGCATAATAGTAAAATATTGTACTGGCACGTTAACAAATTGAGAGGTAGTAGTCAATCCGGACTTGTCCCAGTTAAAGATAGGAATGGGGTGGCAATTAGCGATAAGGAAAAAGCTAAAGCGAGATGGGCCGAACATTTTGAGAACTTGCTTAACTGAGATAGAGTTGCAGGAAAAGATATAGAGGAAAATGAAAAAGTTTGTGATACCTTGGATGTAAAGGAAGATTTGTTTTGTGAGGAGGAATTAGCAATAGTACTAAAAGGATTAAAGAATAATGAGGCTCCAGGTGCTGATAGGGTATTAAATGAGTTTCTTAAATATGGTGGCTCTGAGGTTAGAAATAAGTTACTGATGATTATGAATAGGATTTTTGAAAAAGGGGAAGTACCTAACGATTTTAGGAAAACCTTAATTAAGCCACTTTATAAGAAAGGTGATAAAAGTAAGTGTGGTAATTATCGAGGCATTAGTCTGGTCTCTGTAGGTAGCAAATTGCTTAGTAATATGATACTTTTTAGACTAAGAGATGCCGTAGACAAAGTTTTAAGAGAAGAGCAGTGCGGTTTTAGAAAAGGTAGAGGATGTGTTGACCAAATTTTCAATCTTAGGTTAATAATTGAGAAGTGCCTAAGTTTTCAAACACCTTTGCTTCTCAGTTTTATAGATTATGAGCAAGCGTTCGACTTTGTTGATAGAAGAGCTTTAGTAAAGGTTTTATCCTTGTGTGGTATACCAGACAAATACTTTAAAGTGATTAGTCCTATGTACGATAATAAAAATGCTGCGGTTAAGGTAGGAAATGAGGTTAGCATCTGATTTTGTATTAAATCAGGAGTTAAGCAGGGTTGTGTTCTATCCCCCTTTATATTGATTATTTTGATGGACTTTGTTTTAAAGAGCACAGGAAAGGCAATGGGAGACTACTGAATCAAATGGGGAGGAAAAAGTTTCCTGGACTTGGATTATGCTGATTATTTAAGCATCCTAGATGAAAGTGTGAGCAAAATGAATGAAGTTTTAGCGGTTTTGCGAGTTCAGGGTGCTAGTATTGGTTTGAAAATTAATGTTAGGAAGACTAAGTCACTAAGGCCAGGAATAATTGAAGATTAAAAGGTGACGTTGGGTAATGAAAAGGTTGATCAGGTGGGAAGTTTCACTTACCTTGGTAGTATTATTAGTAAAGATGGTGGGAGCAGTGAATATGTTAAAAATAGAATAGCCAAGGCTCAGGGTGTTTTTTCACAGCTAAAAAAAGTCTGGAAGAATAGGAAGACAAGTCTGCAAACCAAGATTAGAATATTAGAAGCTACAGTGATGGCAGTGGTCAAATATGGCTCTGAAGCATGGACGCTCCAAAAAGCGGATGAAGATTTGCTAGATGTTTTCCAGAGAAATTGCTTAAGGATTGTTCTGGGTACCCTGCTGACTGACCGTATTTCAAACAATAGGCTATGCAAAAAATGTGGCTCAATACCGCTTTCTAGGTCTATAATGAAAGAAAGGTTGAGGTGGTTAGGGCACGTTGTGCGGATGCAGGATGACAGATTGCCAAAAATTGTTCTTTTCGGCCAACCATCTAAGGTTCAACGGAAAGCAGGTCGCCTCCGTCTGGGGTGGGAAGACGTCACAAAGAAAGATTTAAAGGAAATGGGACCTTCGTTGGCGGGAGTAAAAAGGGAGGCTTTGAATAGATTGAAATGGAGGAGGAGCGTGCGTAGCTGTGTTGGCCTCAGGCGGCTTGGTGCTGCGATGAGTTGTTAGTAGTAGTCTGACTGGTGTGTCCTCGAGTGACATTTTTAGCGTTTTTCGCTTCAAAATGAGCGGGCCTCCTAGTACTTTTAGTGATAAAGTTGCCCCAGTTATGGTTAAGTTTCGTGACAGAGAACTAACAAGGAGAGTATTTGAAAGCAGATCTAAGTTGTCTGATTCCGTTACATTTGCTTTAGAAACACAGTACTTAAAAAAAGACGTCAATATAGTTTGAACGCAGCTAGCTGAGTGAAATATTAATGAACATTTCGTGGAAACACACACGTGAAACTACCTGGAGAGCCCTCTGCACAAAATAAGATGTCTAGTGGAATGAGTGCAGTGTTCGATTTTGTTGCTGATGTTTTTTTCTTTTATGTTTTATTTTTCTTCTCTTTCATTTTTGGTAGGTTTTTTTTCTATGAAATTTGTTTTCGAGTTGTTTTTTTCTTTCTTCTTTTTCTCATTTTATTTCATATATATTGGTCATTTATTTTCTGTTCGATTGCTTTTGCTTTTTTGGATCTTGTTGAATTAACGCACTAACTTTCCACCTTGAAGACATTTTCTTAGCAAAAATTGATAAAAATCCTGACTCTTCTCAAAATAAGCCTTCGACATCTTTATAAAATGCATATGTTCAAGCTCCTGATTCAAACCATAGGGACGTTAAATTAATGTTTTGTTGCGTGTGGAATTGTCATCTGGCACCTGGATATGAGAATCAGAAGCAATTCCTTCATGATTCTCAATAAAAACGAGTCTTTTTT
Source organism: Artemia sp. Qi Xiang Cuo (assembly GCF_049724085.1). Classification (NCBI taxonomy): domain Eukaryota; kingdom Metazoa; phylum Arthropoda; class Branchiopoda; order Anostraca; family Artemiidae; genus Artemia; species Artemia sp. Qi Xiang Cuo. Next base: position 48,575,411 of record NC_142798.1, on the reverse strand, counting down.
GGTATGTGTGAAAGTTTTATTAGTCATTAAAGCTGTCCGTCTTTGTACTCTTTTTCAGATTATAATTTGGAGGTAGAAAATCGTTAGTCGTTTTAGAGAGGGGGATTTGAATTTTCAATAAAAAAAAAGGTCTCTGAATTATCAAGTAAGGAATAATATTGAAGTGTGGATTGAGGGTAAATTATAAGTTCTAATAAGCCTCTCAGTGTTTTTTGGGTGGATTTTACGTGTCGCTGAGATAAGCTGATGTATGGGGTGTCTCATGCAAGATTAGTTTTCTTCTGCATGGGTGTTAAAATTTGTTTTGTGCAGGTATTATTAGAATTTTTTAAATCTAATGGCAGCCAATTATCTTTTACCTATGGTATCTATTCCGACGCATCTAACTAATTATTCAGTGGCATTAATCTACAACATATTTTGTTAGATCAGAGCTTTTGAATCATATTTATGCCAATACGCGGTGTTGCTCTCTACTCTTGCTCAGATCATTTGCGTCAAAAACAGAGTGTGACAAAAAAGGTGAATATCTGTCAGCTAAAAACATAAGAATATGCGAATGCTTGGGGGGAAGTTATGTTCTATTGGCTTCGAAGATGTTTTAAGTATAACAGATGGTTCCTCTGGTACATTTGATCGTATGATTGAAATTTTGCCCAATTAAACTTGTAAAGCTGAAAAAGTGTGTCTTGAAAGCCTTGGGTCACTTACAAAATAATTAAAAAATTTTCTTTAAGAAAATAGACTTTATGAGGAGTATCTAAGTACTGAATGTAAAAGTAAGTTTGAATAGTTCAAAGTCGTTGGGAATCGTGCCAACTCTATGAGGAAAAAAGAAAAAAATAACACTTGGCAAAAGACTGGGCCAAAATATAGGTAGTGGGAAAAAGACTGCAATGTAATTAACGAGTTTATTTTGAGAATTATTACAGTCAGCTCAGTTCTTTATCAATTAATGGCAAAAATGTGAATAAGGAGACTTCAATCACGAACCACTTCGGAAAGCATTTCCCTAATACTGAAAAAAACGTTCAAATTCATGGAACGTTAAATTCTGATGACCAGTTTTTAGATAAGGGATTCGTCAATAATCGTGGAAGTGTCTTAGAAATCAAATTTGAACTATGGCCCAGCAGAAAAGTTCTAAAGATAGTAAAAATGGTTCTAGGCGACCACCCTGAAAAATCCCCCTCCCCCCCCCCCGAGGAAAGTAACCCCTGCGGAAAGGTACCCCCCCCCCGTGGAAATAAGGTTTTCCAAATTTGAAAATTTTATTTGGGCTTTGTTTTTTTCTCAATTTTCTGTAGAAGGAAGGAATTTTGGTACTTGTGTATTATACGCCACTCACTGAAGTTTACACTCTGTAAAACTCGAGAAGAAACCGGTTTCTCCGTTAGTTATTTCAGCTTAGCGTGAGACAAGACAAGCGACAGAATAGATGGGAAATATACAATTTGGGCTATATATTTGCACATAAGGGGGGGGGATAAAGTATTTGATAGTTTGAAGTCAGAAAACAATCCTTACTTCATAATATGCAGAATAATTGCACCTAACACCTTTTGCATGCAGACCCGCTATACTTTACTCCTCCCCCCTAATGTGCAAATATATAGCCTAAAGTTGTTTCCAAAGTAACGAAGAAACTAACCAAGAAACCGGCTTGTTCTCGAATTTTACGCATCGTGAACTTTAGTGAGTGGCGTATAATACACAAGTAGCGGGTATTACTTAAAACGATCAGAAATTAAATTTTAAAAAAAAAATTTTCAACTGAAAGTAAGAAGCAACATCAAAACTTAAAACAAACAGAAATTATCACGTATATGAAAGAGGTTGCCTTCTCAAGACCTCACTCTTTACACTAAAGTTTTTTTTGAATTTTAAAACAAAGCTTATTATTTTAACTAAACCGCCATTGTGTTTCAGGAAAAGTTCTTACAGAATTAGGACAAAAAATCAAAATTTTAGCGTAAAGAGCACGGTCTTGTGGATAGGGCAATTCCTTTTCATATATGTAATAATTTCTGTTCGTTTTGATTTCGATCCTTACTTTCAGTTGAAAAAACTTTTATTTTATTTAATTTCCGATCGTTTTTTATAATACTCGAAAAACAAGCTCTCTCTCCATTAACAATTCCAGTACTTGTGTATTATACACCACTCACTCAAGTTTACGATGTGGACAACCCGAGAACAAACCGATTTCTTTGTTAGTTTCTTCGTTATTTTAGAAACAAATTTGGGCTCTATATTTGCACATTAAGGGGGTGGGGGGCACGTATAGCGGGTCTGCATGCAAAATGTGTTAGGTACAATTATTCTGCATATTATGAAGTAAGAATTGTTTTCTGACTTCAAACTGTCAAAAATTCCCCTTGGGATACTGCTGAGACGCCTTATTGGGAATTAGCATTAACACAATGCATTTTGATTTAATCTTAAGGCAACATTTAGTTTCTAAACATAAAGGTGAATGGGAGGGTGATTAAATGCCCTCCAATCACTTTCGACTATTTAAAGGGCATCAGATCTTTCTATTATCAATCGAATGAGCCCTTTTCGAAGTTCCTACGACAACTCCTTCGATACGAAGTGCCCTGGTCTAAATAACACAACAACAAAAAAATCACACTATACCCCTATACATTATACCCCTATCGATCTTTACTATATAAATTTCAAGACTTCCAATCACTTTCGACTATTAAAAAGGGCACTAAGCCTCTCGATTTCCAGTCGAATAAGCATTTTTTGAGTTTCTACGACAACACTTTCTATAAACCCCTTGTATGCCCCCAGGGCATAAATTACAACCCTTACCCTAAGGGCTGTGAGGGTGGTTGTCATCCTCTAAGACAATAATTTCCACAACTTTCAACTACTTCAAACAAAATGGCTAGCTCAAAATTTTGATTGAATGTGTTTGGGAGAATGAAGGCGTGAAAGGTTAGTCGGTCTCCCATCACTTCAACTATTCAAAAAAGCACTAGCCCTTTCAATTTCCAATCAAATGAACCCTTTTGAAGTTTCTACGACAACGCTTTCAATGCAAACCTTATGCCCTGAGGGCTGGGGGGGGGGTTGTCATCCTCAAAGACCTAAGTTCCAGAACTTTCTACTACGTTGAACAAAATGGCTATCTGAAAATTTTGATTGGATGTGTTTGGGGGAAAGGTGCGCGTGAGAGGGTGGTTAGTTACCCTCCAATCACTTTTGACTATTAAAAAGGGCACTAGCCCTCTCAATTTCCAATTGCATGAGCCCCTTTTGAAGTTTTACGACAACTCTATCTATAAAAACCTTATATGCCCCAGGGCATAACTTACAACCTTTGCCTTGGGGGCTCTGGGGGGTTTGTCATCCTTAAATGCATAATTTCCAGAACTTTCAACTACGATGAACGAAATGGCTATCTCTAAACTTTGATTGAATGTGTTTGGGGAAATGGTGGGCGTGAGAGGGGTCTATTACTCTCCACTCACTTTCAACTATCAAAAAGGGCAATTTCAATTTCCAAACAAATGAGCCCTTTTTGAAATTTCTACAAAAAATTTCTATATAAACCTTATATGCCCCCAGGGCAAAACTTACAACCTTTGCAATGAATCTGAGGGGGTTATCATCCTAAAGGACCTAATTTCCAGAACTTTCGACTACGTTGAACAAAATGGATATCTCAAGAGTTGATTGGATTTGTTTGGGGAAATGGTGGGCGTGAGAGGGGGGTTAGTTGCCCTTCAATCACTTTCGACTATTAAAAGAGCACTAGCCCTTTTAATTTCCAATTGAATGAGCCCTTTTTGATGTTTTTACAACATCGGTTTCTATAAAAACCTTACATGCCCTCAGGGTATAAATTACAACACGTGCCCTAAGGGTTGTGGGGGGGGGGGCGGGGTTGTCATCCTTAAATACCTAATTTCCAAAAATTTCAACTACGTTGAACAAAATGGCTATCTAAAAATTTTGATTGGATGTGTTTGGGGAAAAGGTGGGCGTGAGAGGGGGGTTAGTTGCCCTCACATCACTTTCGACTATTAAAAAGGGCACTAGCCCTTTGAATTTCCAATTGAATGAACTCTTTTTCAAGTTTCTACGACAAAGATTTCAATAAAAACCTTATATGCCCCCTGGGCATAACTTATAACCCTTACCCTGAAGACAGTGGGGGGAGTGTCCTGCTCAAAAGTGTAATTTCCTAAACTTTGAACTGTGTGGAACAAAATGGATATCTCAAAATCTTTATTGGACTTGTATGGGGAAATGGTGGGTATGGAAGGGGTGTTAAGTTGCTTTCCAATCACTTTCGACTATTAAACAGGGCACTATCCATTTCATTTTCCAATAAAATGTGCCTTTTTTGAAGTTTCTACGACAACGCGTTCTATAAAACCCTTATATGCCCCCTGGGCACAATTTACAACCCTTGCCCTGAGGGCAGTGGGGGGGTTGTCATCCTCAAAAACCTAATTTCTAGAACATAAAACTACGTTGAATAAAATGGATATCTCAAAGTTTTGATTAGAAGTGTTTGGAGAAAAGTGGGCGCGAGAGTCGGGTTAGTTGCCCTCTAATCACTTTCGACTATTAAAAAGGGCACTAGGCCTTTGAATTTCCAATCGAATGAGCCTTTTTTAAAGTTTCTACGACAACACATTCTATAAAAAACCTTATATGCCCCCAGGGCATAACTTACAATCCTTGCCCTAATGGCTGTAGGGGACTGTCGTCAAAAACATAATTTCTACCTGGAAATCAACTACGCTGAATAAAATGGCTATCTCAAAATTTTGATTAGATGTGTTTCAGGAAATGGTGGGCGTGGAAGGGATGTTAGTCGCCTTCCAATCACTTTCGACTATTAAAAAGGGCACAAGCCACTCCAATTTCCAATTGAATGGGCGCTTTTCGAAGTTTCTACGACAACTTCTTCGATACGAAGTACCTTAAAGGAAAGGAAAAAATTAATAAATAATACATTGTGCCAACATCGTTCTTTTGTGCCCCAAGAGCATAACTTAAAACCCTTGCCCTGAGGGTTGTGGGGGAGTGTCCCCCCTCTTTACTTAGTTCCCGTTTCTTGTCCCGTTCTCGAGTGTCCCCGTTCTTTACTTAGACAGCGCGATCGTGCTGCCTATGATTTATGCAACAAATTTCTATATAAACCTTGTATGCCCCCAGGGGCATAACTTACAACCCTTGCACTGAGGGGGTTATCATCCTAAGAGACCTAATTTCCAGAACTTTCAACTACGTTGAACAAAATGGATATCTCAAAATTTTAATTACGTTGTTACCAAATTTAATTAAGTTATGCCAAAATTAAAATGGATATCTCAAAATTTTAATTCGACGTGTTTGGGAAAATGGTGGGCGTGAGAGGGGCGCTAGTCGCTATCCAATCACTTTCAATTATTAAAAAAGACACTAGCCCTTTCAATTTCCAATTGAATGAGCGCTTTTGAAGTTTCTACGACACCGCTTGCCCTGAGGGCTGTGGGGGGGGGGGTTGTCATCCTTAAAGACCTAATTTCCAAAACTTTCAAATACGTTGAATAAAATGGCTATCTAAAAATTTTGATTATATGTGTTTGGGGAAAAGGTGGGCGTGAGAGGGGGGTTAGTTGCCCTCAAATCGCTTTCGACTATTAAAAAGGGTACCAGCCCTTTGAATTTCAAATCGAATGAGCCCCTTTCCAAGTTTCTACGACAGAGATTTCCATATAAACGTTATATACCCCCAGGGCATAGCTTACAACCCTTGCACTTAGGGCTCTGAGGGGGTTATCATCCTAAAAGACATAATTTCCAGAACTTTGAACTACGTTGAACAAAATGGATATCTCAAAATTTTAATTCGATGTATTTGGGAAAATGGTGGGCGTGAGAGGGGCGTTAGTCACTATCCAATTACTCTCAACCATTAAAAAAGGCATTAGCCCTTACAATTTCCAATTGAATGAGCCCTTTTGAAGTTTCTACGATAAAGCTTTCAGTAAAAACCGGATATGCCCCCACGGCATAACTTATAACCCCTGCCCTGAGGGCTCTGGGGCAAGGGTTTTTATCCTTAAAGACCAAATTTCCAAAACTTTCAACTATGTTGAATAAAATGGCTTTCTAAAAATTTTGATTGGATGTGTTTGGGGGAATGATGGGCGTGGGGGGGGGTTAGTTGCCCTCATATCACTTTAGACTAATAAAAAGGGGCACTAGCCCTTTGAATTTCCAATCGTATTAGCCTTTTTTGAAGTTTCTACTAAATCGCCTTCTTTAAAATCCTTATATTCCCCCAGGTCATAACTTAAAATCCTTGCCCTGAGGGCTGTGGGGGAGTGTCCTTCTCAAAAACATATTTTCTATCTGGAAATCAACTACGCTGAACAATATGGCTATCTCAAAATTTTGATTGGATGTGTGTGGGGAGATGATGGGCGAGGGCGCTGGAAGCTAGTTGCCCACCAATCACTTTCGACTATTAAAAAGGGCAGTAGCCCTTTGAATTTCCAATCGAATGAGCCTTTTTTGAAGTTTCTACGACAGCTCTTTCTATAAAAACCTTATTATACCCCAGGGCATAACTTAAAACCCTTGCTCTGAGGGTTGTGGGGGAGTGTCCTCCTCAAAAACATATTTTCTATCTGGAATTCAACTACGCTGAACAAAAAGGCTATCTCAAAATTTTGATTGGATGTGTTTGGGGGAATGATGGGCGTAGGGGGGGGGGCTAGTTGCCCTCCAATCACTTTCGATTATTAAAAAGGGGACTAGCCCTTTGAATTTCCAATTGAATGAGCCTGTTTTGAAGTTTCTACGACAACGCCTTCTATAAAACCTTATATACCCCCAGGCCATAACGTAAAACCCTTGCCCTGAGGGTTGTGGGGGAGTGTCATCCTCAAAAACATATTTTCTATCTGGAAATAAACTACGCTGAACAAAATGGCCATTTCAAAATTTTGATTGGATTGGTTTGGGGGAATGACGGGCGTAAGGGGGGGGGGCAGTTGCCCTCCAATCACTTTCCGACTATTAAAAAGGGCACTAGAACTCTCAATTTCCAATTGAATGAGTCCCTTTTGAAGTTTATACGACGACCCCTTCCATATGAAGTGCCCTGCTCTAAAAGAAAAAAATAATAAATAGTACATTGTGCCAACATCGTTCTTATATGTCCTCAGGTCATAACTTAAAACCTTTGTCCCGAGGGTTATGGGGGAGTGTCCTACTCAAAAACATATTTTCTATATGGAAATCGACTACGCTGAACAATATGGCTATCTCAAAATTTTGATTGGATATGTTTGGGGGAATGATAGGCCTGTGGGGGGGGGGGCTAGTTGCCCTCCAATCACTTTCGACTATTAAAAAGGGCACTAGCCACTCCAATTTCCAATCGAATGAGCCCTGTTTGAAGTTTCTACGACAACTCCTTCGATACGAAGTGCCCGGGTATGGAGAAAAAAAAACACATTGTGCCAACATCATTCTTTTCACGTATCGTTCTTTGCGCTGCCTATGATAACTGACCTTGTACATAAACAATGGGTAACTTACATAACTTACAACCTTTGCCCCAGGAGCTGTGTGGGTTAAGTCATCTCTGGAGGTATAGTTATTTGACTTTTCGGCTATTTTGAACAAGATAGATACCCTTTTCACAACCAGCAAGCACATTAAACATGACCTATTTTCAATAAAAATCCTTATAAAAATGGTCAGAACCCTTAACTTACATCACTTGTCCCGGAGGCCGGGAGGAGAGGTACGTCAACCTCAGCGGCATAGTTATTTGACCTTTGAACTATTTCGAACAAAATGGATGTATCAAAATTTTGATTTGATGCATTTGAGGAAAAATGGCGTGGGGGGGGGACTGGTTGCCTTTCGATCCTTTTTGACTTTTAACAAGAGCACTAGAACTTCTGATTTCCAATAGAATGATCCCCCTCCAAAGCTTATACGATCACCCCTTCCATAAATAACTTATCGGTTAACAATGGTCAAGCTGCACAATTTACAGCCCTTGCCCCAAGGGCTGGGAGGGAGTTATCACATCTGAAACCATGATTATCTGACCTTCGGACTATTTTTGAACAAATCACTATACCGAAATTTTGATCAGAAGGATTTGAGAAAAAAGGGCGTGGGCTGATCCTTTTCGACTCTTAAAAAGGGATCTATACGACCACCCCTTCCATATGAAAAGCTTCTGGAAAAGATAAGTAAATAAAAATTAAAACATAGAAGCCTTGTGGCTCTTTACTATAGGCAACGCTATAGCGCTGCCTTTGATAAAGGTTACTGTAAAAAAAAGAACAAAAAAACAAAAAACACTTTTCTTCTTTTAAAACTTATTCAGTGTCAAAAATGAGCAAGTATTAGGCCACAAGCCTAACACAAAGCGAACACTGGGCATTTGCCTAGCTTCCTTGGGCGATTAAAACAATTAAAAATGTCAAATTTTGTACTGCCCAGAAGAAACATAAATTTTTTTTGCGAAGGATATGTTTTTCAAATGTCCCCCTCCTAGCAAATCTTCAAAAGCATGTCTCCTGTCCCCCTTCCATTGAAAATAACTGTGTCTGTTGGCATTGAATTAAATCCTTTTGGAAGCCTCAATTTTAGTAGCCTATTTCATTACATTACTAGTGATGTTCATGCAAAAGGGACCTTTATTATATTTCGGAAACCTCTGCACTGCTTCTACTGGAAGCTCTTAACTCGTTGTTGATTAACAGTTCGTCTCAGCTTATGATGACCTTTCGTCAAAGTCAAAGACTGATAGTGTGTTAACCATTTTGAGCACAGATAACACGAATAAAACAATTAAAAACTGGGACTTCATGCTGCATAAGTTCAATGAGATAAAGAAAATACCTTTTTACTACTAGATTCCAAATCTCGTTGAAAAAAAAAACAAGATTTAGCTTTACCATGGGCAGAACATAAATGATTGGCTACAAGGACATCTTACCTAGCAAGTGTTCTCTAGTGTTTGGAAGACAGCCTACGTTCGTATCATTCCAAAAGTGAAGGATCCCACAAACAAACTCTGACCTATTTCAACAAATACAATCCCTTCCATGGTGGGGGACAGATTGACATTGAGCTCGTCACAGGTCTCTACTTCTCACGACCTGTATCAGCAGGGACGTCTGAAAGGTAGCAGCACCACTGCCCACTTGGCAGGCTCGTCCCATCTCATTGTCAAGTGGCATGACCAAGGAAGTGCGATTGTCGTTCTTCTCTTAGTCGACTACCATATAGTGTTTTGAACTTACTTGTCACTCCACTGCAGTGACGAATTAAACAAAATGGGTACACACAAATACATTAATCTATTAGTGGTTAATTTTTCTTCTTGTTTAAATTAGTATGGAAACACTTTCATAAAATCTCATCACCGGAATCAAATTTCGAGCCCCGCAGTGTTTTGCTGCAGCTGAGTTCTAACTCTGGGTCCCGCATTACGAAATTGAGATCAAACCCACTGCACCTCTACAGGACTGATTAAGTTTTTCAAGACGGATACCAGCATATCTATAGCCTTTTTCCCGGGAGATTATGACTCAAAATGGGCTGATCTTATATATGGCGCTCCACAGGGCAGCTAACTAGCAGCGTTGCTTTTTCTGGTAGTGATAAACTTCATTTTTTCTTTATTTGAAGAAAGACTCAAGTATGTAGACCCATTTTTTTGTGAAATATGTCGACGGAAAATCTCAGTCAGTTCCCCAATTCAGTGGTGCCATAATTAACACATTTAAAGACTAATGTACAACTTATTGTCTTCTAATCAGACAATAAGAAAAAAAATCTAACAATCTAAAAAAATCCTTCGGCTTAATCCTCTTAAGAGAGATTTTATGTCCTCCTGAGCCTGCCCAGAAAACCCCTCTCTTCCTTGACTTACTTACTTGACTTATGTCTCCTGCCGGGCGCTGCTCGGCGTAAAGAGTGACGTCTGCCTCCTCCATCCACTTCGGTCCATGGCAAGCGTTTGCACATCGCTCAACCTGATATTTGTCATCGTCAGGAACTCGGACAGGCTGTCAGACCATCGTTTTTTCGGTCGGCCGCGAGGTCGCTTCCAACCGGCTTTGACAGGGTCGAAGTCGTGGATCGTTTTCGCAGGTATGTGTGGAGGCATTCGAAGTAGGTGTCCGAACCATCGTAATGTTCGCTCGGCTGCTTGGGTCGAAAACCAAGATTGCTTGGTGAGCTGCAGCAGCTTCTCATTGCTGACGAAGTCGAGCCATCGTAGACCTTCGATCCTCCTCAGGCTCTTCGACTGAAAGACATCAATTGCCTTGAGGGTTGCGCCTGAAGCTTGCCACGTTTCAGCTCCATAGAGCATCACAGAGCCGACGAGGGCGTTGAAAATCCGCAGCTTCGTTGTACGACTGATGTTCGGTTTTCGCCAGAGGTGACGGTTCAGTCTGCCCATGGCAGAAGACGCTTTGGATATTCTCGCTTGTAGTTCAGAAAGAAGCGAGCCATCTGAAGAAATTATAGAGCCCAGGTAGGTGAACCTTTGGACAACTTCAATACTAGTGGTGCTATCCAAGCTAACTGAAGGATTGGCAGCAGGGGAGAATGGGTCTTTGGCCATAATTTTCGTTTTAGTCCAGTTTATCTGCAGTCCTACTTTCGCAGCCTCTTCTCGTAGGATTCGAAGCGCTTCCAGCAACTGCTCCATGGAGTCCGCCAGAATGGCCAAGTCATCGGCAAAATCAGCATCTGTAATGACACGATCTCCAAACTTGAGTCCAAAGCTGAGACGTGAGGTAGTCCTTGTCAAAATGTAGTCTATGATGACATTGAAGAGCTCTTGGGCCACTGCACATCCTTGGCGCACTCCTGTCGTGATTTGGAAGAACGGGCTGCACCGGCCGTTCCCTTGAACACAGCTCTCTGTCCCATGCTGTAAAGCTTTGAATAGTCTGCAGTATTTCTCAGGGAGGCCTGTCGATTCTAGAGTCCGCCAAAGAGCTTCTCGGTCCACTGAGTCGAACACAGCACGGACGTTGACAAAGGTAATAAAAGCTTTTTGGCGGAACTCCGTGGCTTTTTAAATGATTTGTTGGATCATAAAAATTTGCTCGATGGTTGAACAGTCCAAGATGAAACCAGTTTGCTCCGGTCGCTGGATTTTACGAATGATATTTCGACATCGATCTAGCAGGACCATTGAGAAAAGTTTTCTCGGGACAGACAGTAGGGTTATTCCACGGTAGTTCGAGCAGTCGCTTCTAGAGCCTTTCCTCTTCCACAAAGGGATAATGACACCCTTCCACCAATCTTCGGGAATTATCTCGGTTTGCCAGATTGTAGAGAACAGGGTGTGAAGAAACGGGAGCATAACAGGACCTGCATATATTAGCAGCTCCGAACTCAGGCCACCGATACCGGTAGCTTTATTGTTCTTGAGCCTTTTCACTTCATTTTCAATTTCTGAGGGGCTGTAAAGCTCGTCAGGAGGAGCTTTTGGCTTGGCTTTTAGACTGCTAGTTTTGCTGGGACTATTAGCAGGATGCCTAGACTGGCTACTTTTGCTCAGGATTGAGAAGAGGTGGTCCTTCAAACACTCAAGACAAGAAGCCATATCAGAAGAAAGTGCCCTATCCCTGGGTAGGACGGGTCTCAATGCTGGTGTTTTATTTTCTGTGAGATCACGGAGTTGCTTAAACAGGCTACCCATGTCTTTTTTTTTTTGCTGCTAGTTCGATTTCATCGGCTTTCCTTGCAACAAACTGAGTTCGGTCTCGGTGAATAAGTCTGTTCCGCACTCCATTGAGCCTTCGATAGGTGGCCATGTCCCCAAGAAGTCTTGCCCTCCGCCTTTGCCCAATGACATGCAGTTTTTCGTCAGTTAGCCATGATTTCTTCAGGAAACTTCGCTTACCAAGCACCAGCTGTATTGCTTTACTGGTCTTCGATTTAAAATACTTCCAGGCATCTTTGCTGCTTTTGAGTGTGCCAAAGAGATCAAAACAATTTTATATATCAACACTATACTTCTGGCGAGTATCTGGCTCTTTTAGTTTCCCAATATCCGCTGCTACTGGTTTTCTTTCCGATCGCTGTGCATGGAGGCGAAGCTGGACATCAGCACACACAAGCCTTTGATCTGCATTTCCGAGCTCTGCTGATCTGTAAGTTCTGCAGTTCTTCAGCGATGATCTCCAACGTTTAGAAATAATGACATAGTCAATCATCTTCTTTGTGTGACCGTCGTTACTATACCACGTTTACTGGTGGATAGTCTTACGTTGAAAGTAGGTGTTTGCGATCACAAGTTCATGGGATCGGCACAGTTCGAGCAGGCGAAGGCCGTTGTCGTTCAGTGGGTCGGGGGATACAGGTCCAATTGTACCACGCCAAACACCCATATCATCTCGCACTGTAGCATTGAAGTCACCGAGAAGAACAGTGACATCGTGGGGAGACACTGTTGACAGACATCTAGACAGAGCAGAGTAGAACTCTTCCTTGGTTACGTCGTCGGATTCGTTGGTCGGAGCATATCGTACGAAAATTGTCATCTTGCCATGCTTGTGCCCAAAGCGGGCCTTCATTATTCTGTCCGATACAGCTTCGTGCAAGAGTAAGGCCTTTCTTGCAGGGCCGTTTAGCGCGAGACCAACACCATTTCTTCTCATGCTCCCTCCAGACCAGACTAACGAGTGATTATCGCCTATTCGCTCTTCTCCACTTCCAGTAATACGGGTTTCTGTGAGACCTGCAATTGCCACTTTATTCTGACGAAGTTCTTGAGAAAGTAGGTTCTTTGATGCAGGTGCATTCATGGTCAAAACATTCCAGGTGGCTATTCGAAGCCCCCTTTGGTCGAGAAATTTTATTCTGTCAGTCTTTCTGACATCGTCAGCATTTCCGTTGACTCAGAATGGTCGAGATCTTAAAAGGGGGTCCGGATCCGAGGCTATGTAGTCACTTTGCGTAGCACTTGATTTTCAGGTGGAGGGTCGCTAGCCCAACCGACCCTAGGCCTGGAATCTGATTAGAGGTAGGTTTAACCAAGGTACTGAGATTCCCGGGGTGAGCTCCACCCGCCACATGAGGTTGCAGCCACCCTGATCGGAGTGTTTAATTAGGGGATGACCCCATATCCAGAGGCACGTGGTCAGCAGACAAGGTCTGCATCATTCCGGACGAACTCCATTCCTCTCTTCCCCCACCTATGAATCAGACGCTGCTAAAATCATTTCAGTATGCTTCTGGCACCAATTCTGGCAACTCAAAATCATATAAACAGGCTAATAACAGATTTTTACAAGCTGGAAATGTGACCATGAAAAAATGGTAATGCCAAAAAAAATTCTAAAAAATTTAGCTTATTCTAATGAGGGAAAATGATATTTTGTTTAAAGGGAAAAAGAAAGCTAGGTCAATATATGCGCAATAAGTATCTACATTTTGCTACAGGTAGAATTCTGTGCACTAACATGGTCAAAATAACGTTATATTATAATGTTGTAAAAAAATACTCGATGGAAATAGGATGACCCAAAAAGGGCAATAGAAGAGCCAGAAGAAAAGAGAAGGCAAAAAGCTGACAAGAAATTGACAAGAAAAAAAATCTCTTGTCACTATCAGAACCGAACTCTCTCATTGTAAAAAAAAACATTTCGGACATCACAGCATCACGGGATTGTTTTCAGATTAGAGATTGGCTGCGCGTTAGACACTTACGAATTATATAAAATAAGATAGTATATATGCATATATGCTGATAATTTCAAAGAAAACGAATAACCAATGATTTTATTATTTAATTACAAAAAAATGGTACTTTAACTTCGAGAAAATACTAAGCTTTAAAATAAGGGGAATAAATGAAGATCCTTTCAGAAAAGAACCTCTATCTTGAAAAAAAAAAATCAATTGGCTTCCCATCATTCATACAAAACAGATTAAGTATACAAAGAAACGTTGCTACGCATTTCTAAACACAATATGCTGTATGTGAAGAAATGTGTTTCTACCGCCGTTTCCTTATTTACAACTGAAAAAGGGAATTACAGGTCTTTACCACTAACAGAAACTAAAACAGAACTAAAACGTCACCCCACTTACCTAACCTTGTTTCAATTATGCAAAGAAACGAAAAAAAATACAGAACATATTCTCTCGTAAACAGGATAAGAAATTAAAAGTAGATGCAGAAAACAAGAATTATTAGTTAGTTCTTTGAATAAGAAAAGATTAGGTGAGGACAAAAGGAGACAGGCTGATCACATTGCATATTTTCTAGTCCATTCTCTGGCCAGTTCATTGTACCTCTCACGATCAGTTTTGTAAATTCTAGCTATTTCCGGCACCAACGGGTCATCTGGATTCGGATCGCAGAGTAGAGAACAAATAGACAACAAAACTACAAGAGACAATAAAAAACAAATAAAGATTAGAAGATAACATTTACAGCATCAGTTGCATTTATGTAGTCTGAGTCGGTTGGAATCAAGTCATAATCTATATTTTCAGTGCTTAAGCTAAGCAATATTGAAACTTCTCCTTTAACCCAGCTACAAAGTATCATTGAAATGAAGACGTAAAACTCGGTCTATCATTAGATCATTTAGGCTGTTGAAGCAGAGTTTGCTGGGGAAACTCGGATAATTTGCAGCTTTTTTTGCGCGACTCACATTCCAACTACGGGAACTTAACTTTTCATACAAATAATTTCACTTGTTATCCATTATCAATGAAGTTAACTTCTCATAGGAGTCAGATATCGTTTGGGAATTTGGATTCCATGTTGCCCACTGATAAAGTGTCTTTATGTTAGGGAATACTTGGCTTGCCTCTATTTAAGATCAGAAAAAAAAAAGGTTTATCCACCCATCGTCATTGCGTTTATAAATAACAAAAGAATATAAAAGCTTGCTATTTAAGCATATCTTTTTTATTTAATATACTTTAAGGAACAAAGTAACAGATATCAAACAGAGAGCCAAACTCTCTTCAACAGAACTTCAACACACACAACTTCACGACTCTCACAACTTCAACAGAAAGCTGAGGCTGTTTTCCCGCCTCTTGAAGGTCTTCAATTGTTGATGATGATAACTTTATGAAAATATTGCATTATAAATGCCCATCAATCTTTTAAAATGTCTGATTAATAAGAAAGAAGACAGCCCACTAGATAGCGCTTTCCTGGCAGAAAATTTCATAAAGAGCGATTAACTTTATGAATATTCTTCATAGCATACCGAACCCTATTCGCAAAATTTTTTTTTAAACATGATCCAACTATATTATTGAACAATTTCGACTGGGCGTTACCATCTCAGGGGACTTAAAATGGGATTACCATGTAAATGGTATTTTAAAGTGTTCAAATGCCACATTTCCCCTCCTTGAATCCCCTTAAAAAATTCAATTGCCCTAAATGACACAGTTTGAGAATTTTACTCTCATTTGTACACTGAATCAGAACATCATGAATGTGGCTGGCCTGTTTGGCACCCTGGCATCTCCAGGGAATTTTCGAACAGAATAGAAGCAGTAAAAAAGGTATTTAAGAATTATGTTTAGTAAGGCTGAAGTCCCTTATACCTTCCTTCTTCAAAGAGTCAACTTGATCAATCTCAAGGACAGGAGGACAACGTTTCCTTAAGCTTCGCCAATAGTACCCTCCATTTACCACAGTGGAATTTCACTTTCAGCAGTCAATTTTTTCTCTTAGATCTCACCTCCTTTCCTCTAATTAAACAAACAACGATTTTTACTCCGATTCAAAAAGGATATAGAAGAACCGTTACCCTTGCATAAGTGATATGTTATATAAGCAAGTGTTACCCCTTCTTTTTTTCTTCCCCCCATCCCCTTCTAACAACTCGTTATGGAAAGTTTTTTTTTTGTAATAAGTTACAAATATGAACATCATATTCGCGTAGTCTTTTTTTACTGAATTCACTAAAAGCTTTTGTCTCTAAATTACCAAAATAAATAAGGAAACAATCCCAATGGTTTCCCTCCTCCTTGTTATTTAAATCGTTTGATTCCTTAATAAATTCTACTAGTCTTCATCGTTTTTTAATCTTTTTGACATGGTGGCTTACCTATCTACTTTTTTTCTTGTCAAGCGTACCAATTTTTATTATTAGTACTCATATTTTTTTTTTACTGTGTTTACATTCAAAGGCGTTTCTCTTATTTTCGACGTATTTAATGAGAAGACTAGGGACTGAATTAGATGGGGCATTTGACATCAACTTTTGCACAAACTGAATTATTTAAAAAGCAACAAATCACACGCTCAATGCAAATAAAATAAATAAGATAAATTAATAAATAAATAAAATTATAATATTAATATAAAATTAACAAATAGAAAAATAAAGCAATAAGATAATAAGACAAATAAAATAGATTCAATTTTAGTGAATCACTTTTGACAGCAATTTTTCCTAGTGTATATATAATTACGATAGGGATATTGTAATTTTTTTTATCTTACATCTGCTTGTCCTCGCAACCATGTATTTGAGTGTATAAATATACTCTAATCTATAAACAGAATCTATTAATGAGAACTGGTGGAATAGAAACGACTTTAAACTTCTTTTGTTAGAAAAGAAAAATTGCGGCTTGGCTTTATGTAGACCACAGTTTATAGAATTAGCAGTATAATCATTCCCTATCTCACCCATTATAAAAACCCAGACCTAGGTGCGAGTGCTCCAGAGAACGTTTTTGCAGATATAAACATAAGCAGCATTCGATCTTTTCACTGGTAGACAATTCAGATTTCTCTAGGACACGAAACCTAGAGTTAGAATAGAAATAAATGGAAACCTCCTATTACGAATAATGCACTTTGTAACCATTTCTCATTGATTGACGAAAACACACTAACCCGCTAATGCAGAAATAAGTGGGAGGAGCTTTTATTTCGCACCGAGAATCAAGACCAGAAATGATCTGCGATAAACTTACTGGATAATTCTATAAACTGTGATGTAGACTCATACTAAAATGTTCTAAATCAATTTAAATCGGTTCATTATCGTTTGCATGTTCATTTGTATATTTTAGAGGGTAATAGAAAATGACTAACAGCTTTTTAGCCCCTTTGTAATTGAAACCCACAATAGCTACCAAAACCGGTCTTAACACGTGCCTGAGGGGCGACGACCAAAAGGGAGGAGTCAAAGAGAGAGAGAGAGAGAGAGAGAGAGAGAGAGAGAGAGAGAGAGAGAGAGAGAGAGAGAGAGAGAGAGAGAGAGAGAGAGAGAGAGAGAGAGAGAGAGAGAGAAAGAGAGTACCTTTAGAAATCGTAAGGGCTGGAGACCACTGCGAACGTAGAATGTCTAAGCAAATATTACCATTGCTGTTTATATTTGGATGGTAGATTCTTGTAGTGAAAGCAACCTAAATGGTCAGAGACAACATAATCACTTAAAAGTACGTTGTTCAAAGAAGATAAAAAACTTTGTTGTAAAGGTTCATACAATTTAATACTTTTTTATTAAAATGAAAACAAAAAAGAAATAAATAACTTGGAATCTTTTTAGTTGATTTTACTAGCACAATACTAAGGTTAGAATCTTTTTAGTAGGACATTCAAGCGTGACAGAACTTCGCCGAGAAAAAAGAATGTAAACATAAAAGTACGGCGGCACTTAAATTACCGTATGCCCTTTACAGGTGTGTGCCATGGCATGTAAAAAGTGACGTAACTGATACTCAAGTTGTAGACTTATAAATAACTTGTCCTTACTATTTCTGGAGAAGGATAAAATACACTACTCACTTGATAGACAGACAGATAAATGGACAAATGGTCATTCACTCCCCGAACAAAATAGTGTAGTTATAAACAAACAGCGTAAATGCCTTAAGGCATATTTGAGAACAACATGTATAGACGTTACTAGCACAATAAAGAAAAAAAGTGACAACACTACAAAATTAAACAGTAGTTTAAATTTGTAGTGTATTTTTCAGGATATTCTAAAAATTAAATACTGAGCATTTACTTTTTGACAAATCAAAACCAAAACAAATATTTCGAAGAATAATTTCGCGGAATTATCTTAAGGGAAATCTGCTACATGCTTTCTAACTAGATATAAAAATAAATCTTGTCCACAAAATTTATAATTGCAGTTAGAATTAAATTTCAAACTTTTGTCCATTATGACGCAGACTGAACCCTAATCGTGCTATTGGTTTTAATTTTATGAGAAATCAGATTTATATGATGTTCGATAATCATTGAATTATAAATAGTTAGAAATATTTTTAGAAAAATATGCTGAAAGTTGACCAAAAACATATTCATGGCAAATATTTGAGATGGCGGCGAAATGAGGTTTTCAAATAGAAAAGAAACTATACAAGCCCTGAAAATAAATAACTGACAATCAATTACTAGGCTAGCTAAATCAATTATTAGACGATCAATTAAAAATTAGAATCTGAAGGGGTTTATATAATGAAGGGAAACCAGGTGCCCAAACAAAACATAGTAGAGGAAACATGGATTAAGAAAAGCAGAATTGTCCATAGAATACCAATAGGGAATAAGTGGCGTAATCATTATAACCTAAATACTGCTTGACGCCAATGTAAGCTGTCTTTTATCTTCCACTTTTGAAACCATTTTTTCAATTAACATACCAAGTTATTACTAATATTTTCATAAACAACATCATCAACTAAATTCACGATCTACAAAAAGAGTGGATCAAGTCCGTTTTATTAGTTCGGAGAGCTGACAACCCAACATAATAGAAACTAACATGATAGGAGATATCCCAGCAATAGTTGATACAGATTAAAACGTTGGATTTTGCTTTCATATGAACTGAGAGCCAAACCCACCAGCCCCTGATTTTGGTTATTTTTTATAAGTTTTACTAAAATATCACCATGGCCTTAAAAAAAAAAACTAACCTGAAAATTGCTAACTGTTTTTACACAATTATAACCAAATCTGAGTTGATAAGTTTTTGTTACTTACTTTTTCAGACATATATCTTGAGACCTACTTTATTTTGGTTGGGCTTGATCCACTTTATTTCTAGATCCTCCATGTGCATGGTATATCACATAGTAGAACAGTAAAATTAATACATTCGGCGAGCTGAATCACAAAACTCAGCTAAAGCTCAGGCCACAAAGGATAAAAATATTACATGAAGGCACTTTATAACTAACCTAAATGGTTCTCAGAAGTAAGTTTTTAGACCAATCTCTATTTTTTTCTTGTTTATAACAGTCAATATAAATAATTTACTTAGAAAACCACACAACTGTTAGGGGAGCTAGCTAACATTCTAGAGATCATTTGAGAGTGTAAAATTTATAAAATCAAAATCAGAGGAACGAGTTTCTTTGAATTCTAACATAACAATTTTGAGGTATGGGCAATTGTATATAACAATAAACTACATCAACATTTAAATAAGTCATTTGTAGGCTCTGAAACTAAGCCTTATTTGTATACAAAATAAATTCTTAGATGTGGTTCAAGTTTGACCGAACCTAATAGGAAAAAAAAGTTATGCTACCTTAGGTGGCTTAAAAGGGTAATCCGTGGGGAAGTGAATGGCTAGAAAGAATACACCTCCCTGGTACGGACTGTCAGGCTGAAAAGAAAGAGAGGATATTAGTATCTTAGAGTCACAACACTGTAAGATTAATCAGTTCAAAATTAACAAGGAGTTTAAACAAAATATCAAACAGTTCGTGGTAACGAACTGTAAGTAAGGAGCGACCCGGCTCAATAATAACCAAAACTCTAAAAACGGGATTTTGATACCATTAGATACATCAAAAGAATCATATTTTAATGCTGATTTCATATATATAAGTTTCATCAATATAGTCCTACCCATCAAAAGATACGCGCCTGAGAAAATTTGGCTGATCTTCGAAAAAAGGGGGAAACACCCCCTAAAAATTATAGAACTTTAATGAAAATCACACCATCAGATTCAGCGTATCAGAGAACCCTACTGTGGAGGTTTCAAGCTCCTATTTGCAAAAATGTGGAATTTTGTATTTTTTGCCAGAAGAAGATCACGGATGTGTGTTTTATTTGTTTTTTTTTTTTTTTCGTTTTTTTTATGCAGGGGTGATCGTATCGACCCAGTTGTCGTAGAATATCGTGGGAGGGCTCACTGGAACGGAAAGTAAAAGTTCTAGTGCGCTTTTTAAGTGACCAAAAATTGGAGGGCACCTAGGCACCCTCCCACACTCATTTTTTCCCCAAAGTCACCCGATCAAAATTTTGTGACAGCCATTTTGTTCAGCATGGTCGAAACTATGATAACTATGTCTTTTAGGATGATTTTATCCCCCAAAGTCCCTGGGGGGAGGGCTGAAAGTTATGAACTTTACCCAATGTTAACATATAGCATTGGTTATTGGGAAGCATACAGACGTTTTCAGGGGGATTTTTTCTGGTAGTGGGGGGATGGGTCGGGTGTTATGTGGGAGGGTCTTTACACGGAGGAAGCTTTCATGTGGGAAGGGACATTGCTATGAAGGGGGCACCGGATTTTCTAGCATTATTTAAAAAAAAGATCAGAAATTAAACAACAGCAAAAAAATATGTTTTTCAACTGAAAGTAAGGAGCAACATCAAAACAAACGAACAGAAAATACTACGTATATGATTGGGTTCGCTCCCTAGTCAATACCTCGCTCTTTAAGATTTTTTAGTACTTTCATAAGAGTTATTTATTCTAATAAACGGCCTTTGTGATTAAGGGGTCATTTTTAAATAATAAGAACAAAATTCGAACTTTAGCGTAAAGAGCGCGGTATTGACTAGGGGGCGAACCCCCTAATATACGTATTAAAAACATATGAATATAGAAATTCGTTACGTAAGTTATGTGTATTTATTACTAATAAAAACGTTCGCAAAAACAATTAAACAACGTTCGAAAAAGTCATTTAACCAAAGAAAATTACTATCAATATGAAAATTTGTTGTTGATCATTTATATACGGTGAGCCAAATCAAAACCACCGTTAATTCAAAAATGTTCAAAAATTAAATTAAAAAAAAACAAGTTTTTTTTAACTGAAAGTAAGGAACGACGTTAAAACTTAAAACGAACTGAAATTATTCTGTATACGAAAGAGGCTGTCCCCTCCTTAACGCCTCGCTCTTTACGCTAAAGTTTGACTTTCCCACAACTCTATTTTTTTCAACAATAAAAAACTTTAGCGTAAAGAGCGAGGCATTGAGGAGGAGGCAGCCCCTTTCGTTTTTTTTCTCCAGGGGTGATCGTATCGACCCAGTTGTCCTAGAATATCGTGGGAGGGCTCACTGGAACGGAAAGTAAAATTTCTAGTGCCCTTTTTAAGTGACCAAAAATTGGAGGGCACCTAGGCACCCTCCCACACTCATTTTTTCCCCAAAGTCACCCGATCAAAATTTTGTGACAGCCATTTTGTTCAGCATGGTCGAAAATATGATAACTATGTCTTTTAGGATGATTTAATCCCCCAAAGTCCCAGGGGGAGGGCTGAAAGTTATGAACTTTACCCAATGTTAACATATAGTATTGGTTATCGGGAAGCACACAGACGTTTTCAGGGGAATTTTTTCTGGTAGTGGTGGGGGGGGGGAGGGGGGTCGGGTGTTATGTGGGAGGATCTTTACATGGAGGAAGCTTTCATGTGGGAAGGGACATTGCTATGAAGGGGGCGCCGGATTTTCCAGCATTATTTAAAAAAAAGATCAGAAATTAAACAACAGCAAAAAAATATGTTTTTCAACTGAAAGTAAGGAGCAACATCAAAATAAACGAACAGAAAATACTACATATATGATTGGGTTCGCTCCCTAGTCAATACCTCGTTCTTTAAGCCAAAGATTTTTTAGTACTTTCATAAGAGCTATTTATTCTAATTAACGGCCTTTGTGATTAAGGGGTCCTTTTTAAATAATAAGAACAAAATTCGAACTTTAGCGTAAAGAGCGAGTTATTGACTAGGGGGCGAACCCCCTAATATACGTATTAAAAACATATGAATATAGAAATTCGTTACGTAAGTTATGTGTATTTATTACTAATAAAAACGTTCGTAAATAAAATTAAACAACGTTCGAGAAAGCCATTTAACCAAATAAAAGTAAAATTAATATGCAAATTTGGTATTGATTATTCATGTACGGTGAGCCAAAATCAAAACCTTCATTTATTCAAAAACGTTCAAAAATTAAATAAAAAAAAAACAAGATTTTTTTAAGTGAAAGTAAGGAACGACGTTAAAACTTAAAACGAACTGAAATTATTCTGTATACGAAAGAGGCTGTCCCCTCCTCAACGCCTCGCTCTTTACGCTAAAGTTTGACTTTCCCACAACTCTATTTTTTCAACAATAAAAAACTTTAGCGTAAAGAGCGAGGCGTTGAGGAGAAGGCAGCCCCTTTCATATACGATATAATTACTGTTCGTTTTAAGTTTTAACGTCACTCCTTACTTTCAGTTAAAAAAACTAGTTTTTTTTTTTTATTTAACTTTAAAATTATGGAACCGACTGAAACACACGCTATCAGTTAACTTAGCTTTCATGAAAAATGTACTTTTCATGAAAAATGTACATGAAGAAATGTATTTTTCATGAAAAAATGAAATGTCACGAAATGAGTGGTTGATACGTCTATCTGTATCAGAATTAAGAGCTGAAACCGTTTCTGACGTTAGTTTTTCCTATAAACGTCAAATAAAATGAAAAAATCCATTTATAGTAAAAAAAAAAAAGCAAAATTTCGCTATTTTTGGCAAAAAAATAAGTGATAACCATGATATCTTTTTTTTTGTGTGTGTTTTTTTTTGTCCATTAATGCAGATCACGATATGTGCACGATTGACGGAAAGGGCACTTTCCACGGTATGGTAATTCTAGCATCTGTCACTCCCCCTCTGAAAAACAGAGTGGCACCAATCCCAAGAGGGAGTGTTTCTCTAGACGCCGTGACGCTCAAAGGTTGAGTCCCTATTTTCGGATAAGTAAAGCGGTGCCTTCTCAGATTCGGTACGAGCAAATATCACAGACCATTGTGAACGATCCATTCGCATTCTAAAAGCATGAAACATTGGAAATGTTCTTAACTTTGAACTATATTTGTTTTTCTCCCTTCAACTTTGATAGATTCTCCTCAAAATAATTGATAAAGTAATGATTAAAGGGAATAGATATACTAAAGTACATTTAACTTTTAACTATATTTGTTTTTCTCCCTTCAACTTTGGTAGATTCTCCTCAAAATAATTGATAAAGTAATGATTAAAGGGAATAGATATACTAAAGTACATTTAGATTCTTAATCAAAAACTCACAAACCACAAGTTATAGTAGAGATTCTGGCTCTAAGTAAATTGTATTCGTAGAAAAAAAAAGGTTGTGAAACAACTAAACACTGAGAGACGCACAACCACCCTTGAAAAACAAGGGAATGTCCAACAAAATGGCCAAAAGCCTACTTTGCCACAACCTTTAGTAAAATTAATGAAGCTAAATTTATAAGAAGGTAACTGTAATTTGCTTGTATACAACAACTTCAAACTGGAGGTTTTGGATATTTTTGACTTACTATCACGTCAAGACAATAGGTCGTGGCTGCAAGTGAATTTAGTACCCTTTGACAATACAACTAAGATAATAAGAAACATGGTTTGCATAATGAATTTGAAGGCAGAAAAAAATTCCGATGCAGTAATTCCAGCTTATTAAAACATGGCGAGGAAGGTCTGATGCTATAGACTCTGTCACTAGATTTTCCAGATTTTTGATGATAAAAAAACACTTAATTCAAGACGGCAGCTCAAAAACCTATCCCAAAAAATTTAGCATCTTGCCTTTACCTCCTTTAATTTTTGGTTTACCTGACTTCTTGTATACCCCCCCCCCAAGCTAACTTTAAACAAAAATAACGCAGAAAAAACTTTTCAGCAAGTAAAATAATCATCTTAGGTATCATCTGATACCTAAGATACCTTAGGTATCAGATGATACGATATCTGAGGTAAGTACAAAAAAAAAAAAAAAAAAAAAAAAAAAAAAAAAAAAAAAACCTGACAAATTTGCAAAGCTAACACAAAACAAGTTTTCAAGGCGAGTTTAAAAGTAATAAACAAACCATTCTAACTTAAAAATACACAATGCAATTTAATGAAGAAAGAGTAAATAATTTATAACTTCGTGAAACTTTGGTTAGCGGCTTGTTATGCTCACGGCAAAAGCTTGTGTCCCTTAGTCTAATAAAACACACCAAAAACAAGCCAGATAATTCTTCGTTACCTTCTCCCCCTCCATCTATCCTCCAGATGTAGACTGAACAGGAAGACTACAGCTTACAGACCAAATAAGCCCAGAGAATATTTTTTCCTTAACTTAGGACATCACTAGTTTTAAAAAAAATATCTAAAATTTATTGATTTATGGCTATTTTAAACATTGACCACTTTGGTGAATCAGTATAGATGCGACCATACATTTTGTGCACGCCAGGCTCTAAAAAAAAAACATCTGTGCTTTATGCACATTTATTAAATAAGCTAACAAGGAGCTTCAAATTCGGACACAATTCCAAATAAGGAACAAAATAGTATGCTCCATAAAAAAGAAGTTAAAATAGGACCCTTAAAGTCTAAAGCGGAGCCACAACTAGATCGAACTTTTTAGGCCAATCAGCTTCATTTCCTTGAATTCGAAGTTTCCCTTGAAGAGATGAATTAGCTTAGAAAAAAAACCACCTAAGTTTGGCTCAAAGGAAGCCCTTACATAAGACAAGTTGGACCAAAAAAGCACTTTGAAGAGACAACCCCCCCCCCCCTGAAAAATCGCATGATTATAGCACAATCTCTCTGAATGAGGTCAATGTGCCTAAATTTACAGCATCACACTCCTCTCTAAGGCGTAATATTGGCGCTAGATTCTTTCTAAAGCTTTTGATTTGTTCGAGATCCCAAGTTGATTTGGAACACTGGAATATACTAACTTTTTACATCACATAGAATCATTAATTACTGCGGTTTAAAATATACAAGATGTTTAGTCTAGAAGTTACAAGAAGAAAAAGTTAAAATGAAGAACTTACTGGACCCATAATGGTTGCCTGCCAATGAAACACTGAAAAAAGAAGGAAGGACATGAGTCACTTTAAATTTGATACTAGCCTATATGCCAAGCTTATTAATTTAACAGAAATGCAAAAAGCAAAACAGAGCAGCAGTTGAAAAGCAAATTGTATGTTACCCTGCTGAGGAAAGAAGTAGCACAAAATCCTAAAACGAAAGCAAATACCTCCCTGACACAAGAGGGGGAGGGGAATATACGAGAGAATACTGAAACCATACAAAGATGAAATCTTTTTTTTAAGTTTACTGTAAAATACAGAATATTAGAAGACACTCACTGTTTTTTGGATCACACATGTATAAGATAAACAAGAAATTTTGGGACAAGATGTCCCTAAACTTTGAAGATAAGTAGTTGAGGTAGCTAGGTGATCGAAACTTTCAGAGATTCTCAGGATTTGACATTTCAGCTAATTCATGCAAGATTCATTCACCTGGCTCAACTAATTTTTAATGTATCAAAGAAAGTTTTTCCAGAAAACAACTATTTACCCCCATTCTAGAATGTTAAATTACGCGTTAACAGTCAATTTCTAATGCTCTTCCCTTATAGAGGCAGTAACTGCATATCCTCTGCATGCCCAGCCAGAAAAGTGGCACTATTTCCAAAGGCAATTCACTTCGAAACTGTTCATCCACTTAATCTATAAGGTAGAATCACAACTAACAACTATAATCCAATTCGTGCCAACGTTGACAATAATAATGAAATATCCCAAAAAAATGGTTAGTGTCTTCTAAGATAAATGGCCTTGCTGAGAGGTCACTTTTTTATTTTGCTGATTGCCTACAATTACGAAGCTTGGCTGATTATATTCTTCTTTCGGATAAGAAAGGAATGACGTAAAAAATGATCAGTGAAATAGAAAATATTCTTTTTAGCATTTTTTTTCCAAATTGTTAGTTTATTGATTTATTTTTTATTTAGCATGGTCCTTTCATTATAAAATAACTCAATAGAAAAAAACAAAACCTATTAGACTGAACTTTTTCAAAAATGGTAAAGTGGCATCCAGAATTTTTTTTTTTTTTTTTTTTTTTTTTTTTTTTTTTTTTAGCAAGACCATTAGAACATTAAAACAAACCCAAAGTTCAATGAAAAAACTTCAAATGATTAAGAAATACCAAGGACAAACAACATAACACCAATAAAATCATCAATGAGTTGCCTATATATGTAAGGTAAAAACCAACACCAGAAAAAATTCGACAACATTGTTGAAAATTAAACTACTACATATACTGAGTTTGATGATCCATGTTTGTGTGCTCTTCCCAAATATACAATACATGTGTCTATAATTTTGTTCTTGAAGTCAAACTTTACCATGAAACATGATAAAGAACTTGTCAATAAAATTTTTCTCAAAAGGAATTTCTGACCAAAAGGATAAAGTTCGCATCAGCCAAAAAACTGAAGATGCAAAAGAAAAGAACGATTTCGAATATACTAAACAAATTTTTGATGTGCATGAAGACACAATCACGGACAAGTTCAGGTGTAGTTGAGAACTTATATCCCCCCCCAAGGTGGCTGATATTGGTGACAATCTTCTTGTAGAAAAACCACGAATAGGGACTTACTATTGCTAGTCTTAGCACCATGTAGCCACTGACCGTCCTGCCCAGTGTCTGACTATGAGGCAGAGTATTCAAAGGAATAAGCTGCCAAGATTATATGGACTGAAATCAGTAATACCTGCCAAAATCATACTCGGGGTGGGGGGATCCATCCCCCAGGACATATGAAGCGCCAACAGTGATGCAAGAGGATATCCATTAAGGAGCGATCTGAGGTAAGAGAAAGAAATTTTCTCACTTTTACTGGTTGAGGTGATGGTTGCCTGTTCAAGCCAGTCTGAAGCTGGCGGGTGTAGTTCTTGGGATTGGAAAAATTAATGGTCAACACCTTGGCACTACCAAGGAAGGCTCTTAAGCAAAAAGAGATAAGCAAGTCCTATCTCAAGGTACCACGCCCAAGGGGCCCCGGTAGTCCTGAGAGTATTAATGCTTATTTGGGTCTGGAACCAATGGGATTTTGTGGACTGAGCATCGATTCCGTTTTGTAAGCCCGCTATTAATAATAACAATAATAATCCGTCCAAGGTGTTTTAAGAGCCCCGGGGAAACTTGTCCGAAAAACTAACTAATATTTATGTAATTCCAGATACTTGGGCATAAACAGCACTTTCTAAGGAATTCCCATTCTTCTTTGAAAAATATTCTATGTATAGCCATTCTGTTACAATCTTTTTGGCAATGATAGTCCATTCACATAGATAGCGAAGTAAATCTTGGAAATATTTTTTCATGTATTTTATGCAAGCAATAATCGCTTTGTCAGTTATCACTATTGCTGCAACCAGAACTCTGGTAAATTGGTGATTTTTTGTGTGCTTGGGGCTGAGGTAGGGCAATGGTAACATAACCTCCTTCAACTCAATTCATTAAATACTACAATAAATACATAAATACACTTAAGCGCTAGAGGTCCCCAGAAGCATAGCTTGTAGAGGACCTTGTATCAATCACTGTCATATTTCGTATCAATCACCTTAACTGTCATATTTCCCTCAATGTTAACAAAATGAGGGTTTCCCTGTGCTCCTTTTTAGTGGTGACATCAGAAAGTTTATCCATAAAAAGAAAATTAAAAAGAATCAAGAAAAACTTCCTTTTTACCGCTATTCAATCTTACTTGGATAGCTGACAAATAGCCTATAAATTGAATCGGTTCTTCAGTTGTGAAAATTAAGAAGGGCTGACAGACTCTTTGCTGAGATACAAACCAGATAAAAAAATTGAATAATAGCTCTGATCAAAAGAGCAAATACCTGATTTGCTGTAAAATTAAGCTGGAGTCAAAAAGTGGGTCCATGGCTCTTTGTCATCCCAGGCCTACCAGCCCAAATTCTAACAAACAGTTAGGCATATCCTACCTTCAGGAACTCAAATCAGGCAAGCAGCTTCAACTACAATGATTGAAGAGCTAAAGTGGTACAGTAGCAACTCCTCTAGTTGTGCTCATTAATAAAAATGCATGGAAGAGGCAAGGATTTTTCTTTTAATTTTTAAAATGAATTTAAAAAGACGCTTTTCAAGATATAGGGGGTGTTGATCCTTTAAGAAGAAACAACAAAAATAGGTATTTTTCAAAATCTAGTTAGAGAGATTGCCACCACTTATCCCCCTCCCCCATGTGTCCATCTTACTGCTAATACTTTAGCAGAAAGGTAGGCATATTACAGCTTGTTTGAAGCAGAATTACACAGCGATTTTCGATCTGTATGAGTAAAGGGCCAGAGTGAGCCATTGACCTCTTTACCATACTCTCTTCCTTCATACACCTCACTGCCGACCCTTTAGTTAAAAGGTAAGCATACTGCACCTTGTTTGAAATGATCTCATCCAAGGACTTCCAGATAGTACAACAAACAGCACAGAATAGGTCCTTGGCCCATCCAATAGCCCCACCCCCCCCCCCAAAAAAAAAAAACTTTGTTTTCTTACTCAAAGACAGGTATATTGGACCTTGTTTGAATCAGAGTCATAAAAGGATTCTCAATTTATATTAATGGGGGCATGAAGTTGGCCCTCAATCCTTCCATCATTCACCACCCCTTCCATCACCAGCTTCATCAAAGAGATATTTACATGTTGCAAAAACTGGAATTTCATGAAGATTTTGAATTTATATATATGGAGAGCCAAAGTGAACAAGAGGCCTTCCAATATTGTCCTCCCTTTCCACTACCAATTTTTAGCACAAAGGTGGGCTAGCTGCACTTTGTTTGAACAAAAGCATGGAAGGATTTTTGAATCTGCATGTTTGGAGACACGAAGTGCGCCCTCAGACTCTAAGTCCACATTCAATTACCAACTTTCCAGAAGAGATAGGAAGGCATATATTTCATTTATTGAATTGAAATTTATGAGGCAAGTACACTGGGTCAATTACATATGAGAATGATGATTTTCAGTGGTATATTTTTCTTCTCCAAGCTCCAATTTGCTTGAACCTTCTTTGGAAAATAATTCGGAGCCAAGGAGGCTGAGCAGATGGATTTTCAGAGGCATTCACCACTTCTGAGCCCCAACAACCCTATCTACTAAAGAACAACCATGCACTTGAAAATTTGGTAAGAGGGGACCTACAGCAAGGAGAAACAAATTAAGAAATTTTATACCATTTAACTTTATAGCCTAGGCATAAACTGTCTTTGAAACTTCATTGTTTGGTGATTTCTCCTCTACCACAAAGAGGGCTTGTAAGTAAAAATTATAAAATTTATTCCTTTCAGGGAAAAGAGTCTAAATACTTGAGCTAATTAGTCTAGCTTTTAATTTGTTTCTGATACATTTCAGGGTATAAAACGTGTCTCCATGCAAGATATTATGCAGA
This sequence comes from Artemia sp. Qi Xiang Cuo, assembly GCF_049724085.1. Classification (NCBI taxonomy): domain Eukaryota; kingdom Metazoa; phylum Arthropoda; class Branchiopoda; order Anostraca; family Artemiidae; genus Artemia; species Artemia sp. Qi Xiang Cuo. The sequence continues at coordinate 48,545,867 of NC_142798.1, read as the reverse complement.
AACTACACATAATAATACAACACAATGACGTAGGATGGCAATTATTAGAAAAGGGTTTAGCTGGTAATTAGTCAGTAATGGAAATAGAATCAAATTGCTTTCACCATTTCATACATTTGGAACAATTAGTAAGTTTTATATGTTCTGAGGCAATTGTACACACTGTAGAATTAGAAATGACAACATATACTGCATTTGATTTTATGTCTAGGAGCTAACTAAGAGAACATTAGCTTGTATACATGTTGTATTGTAAAACTAGCCTGTTGATCAGGTCTCTGAAAACAGAGAATAAAGATTTCGACATATTTTGAGACAATTTGTGTCACCACTGGTTTGTTTAATAGTTATTTTTTACAAAGTGAAAATGCTTCTTAAGACATACCCTTTTTAAATTTTGATGGGTTAACAATTCAATGGAAAAGACAATGAAAAAACAGAAACTCTATCAATGGAAAAAACAAAAGGAGAATTTTACAACAATACAAGTTTTAGAAAAAAAAAAAACTTACAATCATCCCCTACTGGTCCAGCTGAGCATTGGGCAGGTGGGTCTCTTCCCAGATCTTGAAGCTCCTAGAATAACAGTAAATACAGTCAGAAACTATATCCCCTGAAAGCTATTCATGTGTAGCTTAAACACTTGAAAGAAGCAGAGCAAACTTATTGCAACTTTGACCAAAACTGGAGTTGTCTTCAATGCTTGCAAAAAGCAACATTTTAATGGTTGACAGGATGACTATTGTACATTGTAGGGTGGGGAGCTGGTGGCATTAATAATGCAACCTTGTCTATTTTTAGTCAGATTGATGATAACAACTGATTTTATTTTGCAATATTTGTTTGTGATTCTGGGGTAAAAATCACATCATACAAGACACAACGATTTATAACTTTATCTATTTAAAGAATGTACAATGTCTATTTATCATTAAAAAGTTTGTAAAAATCCAGTTTTAGGGGTTTTATGGGGAGACTTGAAACATGCTCATAGATTCCATTGGACTGCATATTCACTGAATGTGAGTGGCCTCTCTTAAAGAAACGCCATAAAATAAATGGACTGGCAAAATTGGATCTCTTATTTTATGCTATTTTATAACATAAGGTTGCATTTGTGACAATGCATACCCCCCCACCTTGACAGTCCAAGATATCCTTATCTTAGACCTTAGTTCCTCCAGAGGCACACAGGGCATCAGCGAGCAGCCTCCAATACTCCTCAAGTGAGCTGTTTCATAGATGTCCCCCCACTCTGAGATGAGACTCTTCTGGAGGAATGTATGTTCTCACGCTTGTATGTTCTACAGAGTGTGTTCTTTGGTCTCCCTTGGTGATGGGTTCCTTCTCGTTGTTGCTGACATGCTCTCAAGATATGTCCAAGAATGGATGTTGTCATTACTGACATGGTCTCTCCAGCTGATCCTTAGGATCAAGAAAAAAGAGATTTATTTTCTAAGATGGCAAGATGTTTCTCCTGTTTTGTGGTTAGCTTTAGGCATAGAGTAACTCAGGACAGACAAAATGTTGCTCTGGAACAGTCTGAGTTTCAGCTTCTGTGAGAATACCATGGATTTCCAGACTGTAAGAAGTCTCTGGAATGCTACATTGGCTAGGGCTATTCTGTTTCCCAATTATTTTCCAGAGCCGACACAAGAAGTTAATTTGCTACCTAAATACTTGAAGTCTGTCACCTGTCCAATGTCTTTATCTCCTAGTTGGATTTCAATGGGTGAACTGCTAATTGACACAGCATGTCTTTTGAGTACTGATGTGCAGTCCAAACTGTTCAGCTTTCTTTGCAAGGTTGTTCAGAATTTCCCAAAGTTTTTACTTGTTGGATTTGTTAAGCCCAACATCACTGGCAAATCAACATCCCAGAGAAGCTTTCTTGCAATTTCGATTTTATGTCCATTTATCTGTCTAAAGATGTAGTCTGCAATTAGAATGAAGAGAAAATGTGACATAATACATCCTTGCTTGATGCCAGTCATCACTTTGAAGCAGCACATTTTGCCATCAGAGGCTTTAACACAACATGCTGTCTCTCTGTACATGGCAACTATTAGACAGACTAGCTTCTCAGAAATGCCCAAGAACCATAAGACTCTCCACAGGGTTTGATAATCAACCCAATCGAACAACTTAGTCAATATACAGTCCTAAGCAATATATTTCTTTGTTGTTTAGCTTCTCATGATGCATCATGTTTTCTTTTTTAAAACAGTTTGACACATTATTGACCCAAGAAAATCATTCTGTCAATTCTGTTAACAGAATGTTCTTTCAATGGCATAACTGGATAAATATTATTGAAAAATGATTCTTAAATGTTGATAACAATGGAAAGAAACGTAATAATCTGATTTACAGAAACATTTGGCATTTAGGCTATAAAGCAAGAATTTCATTGTTTTTTTTAGTTTTGTATATATTCTGGGCTATATCTGGGACCAGGAGGGGGGAGGAGTGAGGTGCATAGCCATAGATGGAACTTTATATTGTAAAATAACATAAAATAACAAATCAAACTGAACAACTCCTTTTGTTTATAATGTTCCTTTAGAGAAGCTGCTCTCCTCCAGTGATTCTCTTTATAAAGTGTTGTCAGATTGAGAACAAAATGGCACACTTGAGCCTTTGAAAAAAAGCCAATATTACAATCCAACACAACTTTTATCTTGCGTGCTTACTCCTATGTAGTGGTTGAATGAAACAGACCATTATTTGAATGAAAAGGAGTTGACCAGGACTGAATGTTCCAATGCAGTGTAGGCTAACCTGGGATGCCAAACCTTAGTCATGCCACACCACCAGCAAGATGTTCCACAGGAAGCTCACCACCACCTTATCCCACTGGACATGCAATTTTTGGTGATTTTAAGGTAATTACTTAATTGTATTATAGTATGGCATTTAACATTGAAAAAACAGCTCATTTTGAAGCTTTGAATTTGCAGTGAGATTTCCTGACCAAAAATTCCAAGCAAGCCAAAAACAAAACCTAGTTCTTTCAAATTCCTGGATCTGGCAATTCTAGAATTTGCCAAATTTCTGAAAGGAATTTGCCACATATATTATTACTTGATTTAGACAGAGGATTGAATGATGTATAAAATGGTATGTTTGTTCCTTAGCTATCTCATACCAGTACTAAAGTACAAATTAGCCCCATTTTATTTATAAAATTACTAAATGCATTCTAAGACCACACTGGCTATACATGACGCATGAAAACAAGAAAGGAAAGGAGATAATAAATGAAAATAAAATCAAAAAGGTGAGATGACGAGGAATTTTGTCAGCCAGTGGCAAAATATAAAGATGAAGAACAAGCAAATATTTCGACAAGGACCTCCGCCAAGTCTTCAGTGCTAAAAAAAAAAACAAAACCCAAAAAAAAAAAAAAAAAAACAACTTCTGAAGTGAATCAAACGAGAGCTGAATAGACACTGAATAAAAAAAAACAGAAGTAAATGAAAGAAACAATCACTAATTGGATTGAAATCACCAATGGAAAGAGGGATACCCGTATATACCTGTACTTACGAACAGAAGCAGAAGCCCAAATCTATTCACAGAGTGCCTTCACAACCTTAATCTCTACCAGATTGTTGAACAAGCTACTAGAGGCCAACTTTTCCAGAGACCAACTCTACTGAACCTAGTGTTCTTAAGGGATAAAGACCAGGTTCAGAACATAAATTACTTACCCCCTCTAGGAAAGAGTGATCATTTAATCCTAGAAGTGAATCTGTCATTTTGTAAGATTAAAAATGATTACATAAAGAAAACTTATTTAGATTACAGGGCGATCAGAAAAGAGCTGGAAGGCGTAGTTTGGTCACTTTTACTTCAAGGGTACGTTGACCAACAATGGACTAACCTAAAGTACAAGCTACTTACACTTGAAAAAAAAGCATACGTCAGTAAAACTAAAGCCAAACCTAAAAAAACACTGCCTTTCATGACACTCAAGATATGCAAGGAAAGAAACAGGAGCGGACGGTACTGGAAAAAGTACAACAAAGGAGGGAAAGAAGAACACTACCAAAACTTTGCAAAAGCTCAAAACAAACTAAGAAGCCTAACTAAACAACTTTATGCAAGTTATGAGTCCAAGCTAGCTGATGATAGTAAGAATAACCCAAAGAAGTTCTGGAAGTACGTATCTAGTAAGGACCATAGCAGATGGTCAGTAAAAGCACTCAGTACAGATGATAGCAAGGAAGTGACCAACTTAAAGGACATTGCCAAACTTCTCAACAGGCAGTTTCCATCAGCTTTCACCAATGAACCAGATGGCCCTCTTCCTCATAGCCCATCATACTACATCCTTAACCCAATGCCACCTATTCTACTCTCCCCCCTGTTGTCCAAAAGCAACTTGAAGGGCTAGACGTCAACAAGTCCACCAGTCCTGATAACTTGCACCCAAGACTATTGAAGGAGCTTGCTAAAGAAATTGCACAACCACTATGCAATATATTCCAACTGTGGTTTGACTTGAAAAAGGTACCCATAGACTGGAAGCTGACCCATGTCACCCCAATACTCAAAAAAGGTGACTGCACCAAAGCCAAAAACTACAGACCCATCAGTCTGACCTCAGCAGTGGTAAAAACCTTTGAGTGGATTGTGAATGATGAGATTCTGACACATCTCCATACCAATAATATACTTTCCTCCAACCAGCATGGTTTTCAGCCAGGAAAATCGGTTGAGACCAATCTCCTTGATACGTACAGCATCATAACAGATTAACTGGAGAAATGAATCCCTGTGGACCTCATTTTACTAGACCTAGCCAAGGCTTTTGACAAGGTACCATACAACTGTCTCAGATTGAAATTTTTGGCAGCAGGTACCCCCGCGGACGTGATCGATTGGGTCATAGACTTTCTGACTGGTTGGACTCAGCAGGTTCAACTCTTCACAGCTAATAGCGACAAGGTTTTCTCCAAACCATGTGATGTTGTAAGTGGAGTCCCCTAAGGCACTTTTTTGGGCCCTACCCTATTCCTCATATACATCAACAATATGATGTACAGAACAGAAAACAACATCACTCTCTATGCTCATGACACCAAGCTCTTCAGGCCTGCAAATCAACAAAGTCTGCAGTGTGACCTTCATAAAATCCAAACATGGGCACAAGATTGGCTACTTGAATTCCATACATCAAAGTGCAGTGTCGTTCACTTTGGAAGCAACAACCCCTGTCACCAGTGCAACATGTCAAATCCCAATTCACTGGCTGACTTAGTACTAAAGACAGATAGATGAACAATTCAAGTTCCATGGCCACTGGCAACAAGCAATTTCAAAAGCAAATTCCAGCCTCAGTCTCCTCAAATGCACCATAACCAGCTGCTCCTGTACAGTCTTTCTAAGGCTCTATAAGGCTATAGTTAGGGTTTTGGATTTTGGTACATGTCTCACCTCCCCTTCCTATAAGAATGTAACCAGTCTAATCGAGGGAGTTCAAAGGCATGCCACAAAGTGCATAGCTGGCCTACGAGATCTCCCATACAACAAGAGACTGGAACGCTTGCAGCTGCCAACACTCGTCTCCAGACGCCGCCGTGGTGATATGATGCTGACCTACAAGTATAACGCACAACCAAATAACGCCCTTTTTACCAAACATTCAAGTCAGCACCATACAAGAGGACACTCAAAAGCTGTCAAAACATTCTGTCAATACACAAATGCGGCAACACTTCTTCTCCGAGCGTGTTGTCAATGATTGGAATAGCCTTCAAGCTGAAACAGCAACTGCACCCATGGCTGCATCCTTCAAGTCCAGACTTGACAAGAAATGGAATGACAAGCCATGGAAATATGAGTGGGACTGTTGGTCCCACTCAACTACTGACTGATGCCAACTTCATCATAATGAGTGTCTTGCTAGGAAGCTGATGCTGCTTTGGGTTTAAATTGCATCTCTCCAGCAGGCCTCTCTTATGGCATGTCACTGGACCCTAACACAGTGACGAAATTTTGCCATCATTGCCCCGGAGCACAACAGATACAGTATGGACCTTAATTTTGCTCTGAAGTGCAAACTAAGGTAATTAAGGTAATAAGTATCCATTGCCTGGCAAGACCTTGCCATTCTGCAATTTCAACATTCATTAGGTATGTGGACCAGTTGTCCTAGATTAGATTGGGCAAAAACACTGATTGAGTCTTTTGAAATTAAGCTGTTATAAATTGGACTTAAAGAAATATCTCCGGTGTCTCTATTTATACCCAAGTTTCTGTTTATAAATTTTTTGATCTCAATTACCTCTTTAAAATATTGCGGTAGGCCATTTACAGTAGATATTAAAGTTGCCTCCTCAAAAAGTACCAAATGTATTGGATTTTCAAAGATATGCAGGGCCAAGGCGGAATCAAAGTTGGCATTTTTATTTCGAATCTCAGGGACTTATCTATTGAAATTTTGTGTACATGCAAACGTTTACCAAGTTGTTGATGGGTCTTACCTATGTATAAATTTTCCACATGAACATGGGACTCTGTAGACATCAATATGCAGTATAGGGTCCGTTTTATCTTTTCCTGAGTTGAAAAAATGTTCAACTTTTTGTTCAGTTTTGAAATGTACAGTAAAACAGAGAAAGTTTTGTTCTCAATTGCCGGAATAACTGAATCAAGGGGGGCAGGCTCCTTGCTTTCTTGTTTTACCTTTTTTAATTGTCTATCTATGATATTTTGTATAAGGTTTATTAAGTAGCCATTGCAGAATAGAATATCTTTGACATAACTTAATTCAGAATTTACATGATTACCTGAACAGATTTTTAGAACTCTGTTGACTAAAGAGATTATTACCCCTCTTTTCACAGAAGGAGGGTGATTTGGTGAGAAATATAGATATTGATCATTATGGGTTGGCTTTCTATAGGGTAAAAGTACCGATGATTTCACAGCACAATTTCGGAACCTCTATCAAAATTTACCTTCAATATGGAATAACTATGCTTAGCTGTGACTTGGAGCACCATCTCTCGAAACTGTTTTTGTGTTCCAATGATAGAAAACGTTGAAACAATATCTGGTACACCCAGATAAGAAAAGAACATTTAATTCAGTCAGTTTCCTGTCTTCAACATGAAAGGAGCTCTCGACAATTTTCCAGTTAGGTAGTGTTCAAACCGCAGTTATTGTGTTATTTATTGCAAAAAAAAAGTTTGAACCGGCAAAAACGCATCCAGACAAATCTGATTTTATCTGAATTCTAAGTTTAATTGCTTTTTCTTGATAGAATCAAATTAAAATATTAAGACATTTCGTATTGTAGAAGCTAGATAACAAATGTCGAAAATTCTTATTTAATGTATTTAAATACCAGGCATGGGCGTAGGGAGGGGGGGCAGCGGGCCCCCCCCTAGACCTTCAAATTTACATCAGATATGGCTGAAACAGCAGATGGTTTGGAAAAAGCAGTTGATAAAACTACATCACACTATCAACTGCCCCCCCCCCTAAACAATATGTTGCCTACACCCATGATACCAGACGCACTAAAAATGTTCCTTTAGTCAAATTCAAACATAAATAATGGCACCTATAAATTGATTTATTTCTTTTGGGAATATCTTGTAGTAACCTTGTCGAAATTTTCAACAGACAACATCAGGCCCAGTCAAAATATAGGTGAAACTTTACTGAACATGTAAAACAAATGAGAAATAATTGGTGCTGAAATTCCTGGGTCCACTGATGAAAATATACCTGTCAAATTTATGGGTACCTGCTACTGTCAAGAAGCACAAATTCCCTTTCCTTAGCACTTATCAATGAAACTAAAAAAAAAAAAATCTCAAATTGGGGTCGGAAGTTGAACTGCAGCTTGACAAATACTATGCCATTTTCTTTAGTGACAAAAAAGCAAGGTGCCATATTTTGTTGTTAGGTTTCTGGGCTTTCCGGACATAGGAGAGTCCAAACTAAAATTTTTCAAGTGGATTAAAATCACAGATCACACTTTGAAATGGCTAAATGTTGATGATATTTACACTCTCAACAATGAAATAACCTTTGCTGGGCCATTAAAACTGACAGGAAGTGGGCCATTTCAGATAGCGTTCGGAGATGCTATTCTTGTGGCATATATGGAACACTTAGAAAGAAGAAGATATATGTTATCTAGGTCACAATATCACATTCCTTATGACTAACCAATTTTGTAAATACTAAATACTACATACTTGAAACATTTTTTTTTAGTTTTATTACTTCTACTTGTTGAATAGTATTTATAGCCTACATTAGATGAAGTTGAAGAAAAACAAAGAAAGAAGAATATACATGTTGAATAGACCAGGTTTGCACACATGCATTCCCCAAGTATTTTGACACATGTCAAATTGGGTTCTGACTTACATTGAAAACAGGTAGCTTTTTTGTTGTGTCAAATTTGTAGGTGAAAATGCTCTAATTTCGGAAAATCAGAGTTTTGTACCCTTTTCAGATAAAACTTTGAACTTCTCATTAAACAATTAGATTCCTAGGTGTTTTTCCTACATACTGAAACCCTTTTCAAACGAGAAATCTTTAAATTATGACTTCTGGAGTACAAAAACTGTTTTGTCTACAAAAAATGTCAAATCATTGGTACATTTACCCTATATAGAAAATTCAAGGCTAGGAATATTTTTTATAATTAAAACATCCAAAAAAGGCAGCTTTCCTCAATCTTCTGGTTCCACTGTGAATTGGAGATTTGAATCAAAAGAATTCAAACATGCCCAAAAATCTCTTAGAGAGGCTTGTTCATGTTCCCAAACAGAAAGAATATCATCAACAAAACCAGAGAGAGTTTTTTAAGCGGACACTATTCAAAGCAGATTGTTCTATGAAATCCATGTAAAAATTTGCCAAATAAGGAGACAAAGCAGTGCCCATGGACAGGCCCATGATTTGAAGGAAATTTTTTTCTAGGAACTTAAAATACAAAGAGAACTTCTTGCAAAGACAAACAAGCACCATTATTGTGTTAATTTTTCAAAACTGAACAAAAAGTTGAGCATTTTTTCAACTCAGAAAAAGATAAAACAGACCCTATAGTGGGTAGTGGTGTCTACAGAGTACAGTCTTCATGTAGAAAATTTTACATAGGTAGGACCCAACAACAACTTGGTGAAAGTTTGCATGAACACAAAATTTCAATAGATAAGTCCCTGGGATTTGAAAATAAAATTACAACTTTGATTCAGCCTTGGCCCTACATATCTTTGAAAATCCTACACATTTGGTACTTTTTGAGAAGGCAACTTTAATAGCTACTATAAATGGCCTATCGCAATCTTTTAAAGAGGTAATTGAGATAAAAGTATATATATAAACAGAAATTTGGCTATAAATAGAGACACCAGAGATATTTCTTTAAGCCCAATTTATAACAACTTAATTTCAAAACACTCAATCAATATTTTCGCCCAGTCTAATTTAAGACAACCAGTCCAAATACCTAATGAATATCAAAATTGCAGAATGGCAAAGTCTTGCCATGCAACAGATACTTATTCCACCCAATTGATGATTATTCGGTGTCTATTCTGCTCTTGTTTGAATCACTTTGGAAGGTTGGGATTTGTTTGATTGTTTTGTTTTTTGTTTGTTTTTTTTAGCACTGAAGACAACTTTGTGGAGGATTGTCAAAATATTTGCTTGTTCTTCATCTTTATAATTTGCCAATGGCTGACAAAATCCTTGTTTTCTTACCTTTTTTATTTTATTTTTCATTTATTATTTAATTCCTTTCTTGTTTCCATACATAAAATTAGTAAATATTTTATCCTAAATGTTTTAAAAGATTTATGACAATTCTAGTCAGAACCTGGACTGCAAAAAAATAGTATGGACAAAGGAGAATATAATATGCTACAAACAACTCTTGATTCCTTACTCTTTAATACCAGCTATTGTACAGTATGTTTAGCTATAGCATTATATGGTAATTCAAGTTCATGAATGAATTTCTCACTGAAAGATGATAAAGTCTAGCCACATGTTTTTAAGATACTAATTTAATTGTTAGCTTCTCTGGAAGCAAACATGATAATAAAACAATTTGTACTTCATAATATCCTGCAAAAATTGTAGCTAACAGATATTCCAGGCACTTCCACTTTCATTTACTTTTTCTTATAAATAAACAAATTTTCCATAGCTTGACCATTTTCTTCAAACAAATTTAACTACAAACCAGCAATACAACAGCAACAAGCAGTGGGAAGAAAAGAGTTGGCATATGAAAAATTCATTGATTTACAAAATAAAGTAGAAACACCTGGAATATTTATTGACTACCACAACAGCAACCTTATAAGAAAATCGAAATATATTTTCTTGTGATTATTATCGCTTCTAATCAGCAGTTGTACCAAACCTATCCTGCTCAAGTCATCCTCAGGGCTATGCTGTGGTGTTTATCCTCCCCATAGTATAGTGCAGACGGTTTGATATCATCTATTTTCCCTTCTTGTTTTAGTTTTATATTTGTGTTTAAAGCTTTTTCCAATAGGCAATGTTTAGAAGTCCTCCAAAAAAAACCTCCCCCCAGATCCCAAATCAAATTCCATAGTGAAAGATACCCATCCTGGCTGGTCAAGCACATTATCTGAAAGTTCTAATGATAGCTCCAATTCAGAGAATAGGACAGTGATAACTGTAGGTCCTAATACGACCATAAATGATGATAATGGGTTTCAAGAGGTCCTCTCTAGAAGCTCTAAAAAAAGAAAAAAAATCTCCCCAATTAAAAGCATTTCCCCTCTCCCTGCCCAAGATCCTCCCTCCAAAAACTTAGGAATTTATCTTAAAACTACTTCCACTACCCCCTTTGAAATAAAAATGATCACTGCAATAAGAGTTGCAATTTTTAAATTGCTAAAATCCATGTTCTCTCTTAACATAAACCGTGATGGATCTCTGCTAATAGCTGTAGAAGATCAGAAATCAGAGGATACAATAATTAACCTTAAATCCCTTCTGAATATCCCCATTATTGCATCTAATTGGAACCCAAAAAAATCACCAACAAAAATTGTAGTTTATAATGTTCCCCCAGAGATATCTACTCAGGAGTTAAAGGAAGGCCTCTCAGATAGGGCTGGAAACACAATCCCAGTTGAGGATGTTACCCAACTTGGAAAACCTAATTCTACTGGCCTAAAAACTAGTAGATCCTTCTTATTCACACTAAAGGATAAAATTGATATCCCAGAAAAATTATTCCTATTTGGGAAAATCAAACCATACAAGGAATTCAAACCTAAGCCTATTCAGTGTCAGAAGTGTTTCAAACTGGGAAACACGACAAACAAATGCAATGAAATTCTCCAAGAGTGTAGTACTTGTAAATCTTTCCATCCTAAAGAGCTGACAACTTGCAAGAACACCCAGCCTACATGCATCAGTTGCAAAGGCCCACATGAATCTACAAATAAATCATTATGCCCTGCATACAAGAAAAGAGCTCTAACACTCAAAATATCAACAGAAAAGGCCATCCCATACCCATTCGCAGCGATGGAAGCAAATGCTACAAAGCAATACAAAATAAAGCCTGTAATAAAACCAACAAAAACCCCCAAGTGAAATGCCACAAATACAACAAGCACCCCTTACAAAACAATATCTTCTAAGCCCCCTAGCTCAAATCCCTATCAGAAGGAATCACCAAGCCAGCAAGCCTCGTTTTCCGGTGAGATGAGGCCAGCCTGGCCCTCCCTCCCAAGAAGAAACAAACCAGAAACACTACCAGGAATCAATCCCTTAACCAACAAACAGGGTGCACTACCAAAAATGCAATCCCCAAATATATGCTTATTCATTCTAAACTGTAATGCAGTTCAAGCCATGAACATACATCAACTACAGAAAACAAAAATTATTGCAGAATTGGCAAAAATCTACATCCCAGATGATATGCTCATTCAAGCAAAAAAAGATCTTGCTTTACTTTTAACAAAGCTGAACATTGATACAAAGTCATATGAAGAATAAATCAACAACACAACATTTATCAATACTCCAATGGAATGTAAGATCACTCACAGAAAATAAGCTAAATGAACTAATATCATTTATAAATAATAATTCCATTAATATTGCTTTCCTCCAGGAAACTCATTTAACCCAAAATCAACAAATTAAGTCTCTGGGATATACTATCCCGAGAAAGGATAGATCTTCAGGGAGAAAAGGAGGAGGTGTAGCTTTATTAGTTAATAATAATATAAAATTTTGTGGCATCAATTTTCCAGATTTTGAAAATGATGTTGATGTAATTGGTATAAGTGTTTGGCTGAATAATTTAAAAACCTACATAATAAGCTTTTATAACCCTAATGGCCAAACTACAGATGCCAAGGATTTCTTTAATTATATAAATAATTCTAATATGTTAAAAAATATCATTATTTGTGGTGATTTGAATGCCCACAGCCTTTTGTGGGGGAATAAACCAGCAAATAAAGCTGGTAAATTCATTGAGCATATGACTTCAAATAATAATGAATTAGCTGTTGCTACCCCTCCAAACCTGAATACATATTTTAACCCCAAAAGTGGCAAATTGTCCACAATTGACCTACAAATTGTGTCTTTAAATTTGTTTAACAAAAATTACATAAATAAAATTGATAGTCTATGTACAGACCACTTTGCTATAGTTTGCTCCCTTAATGAACCTACTGAAACTTCATCTCATACCTCCAAATATATCAACACTAAAGCAAATTGGTCTATTTTCCAAAATAAGCTAAATGATGAAATTACAAGTTTCACCCAAAGTTCATGCATTTCTAACACAACATTTGACACATGCTGAAGCATTGACATCTTTACTAATAAATACAGCTAATCATGCTATCCCCAGGACAAAATCTAAGAAAACATTCCCTAAACAAATTCCTAAAGCATGGTGGACAGATGAGTGCCTAAATAAATGGAGGATAAAAAAGGCAGCTAGGACAGAAGTCATAAAAAAACCAACACCTACTACATATTTTAAAAAATTACAAGCAGAATCTAATCTAAAAAGGACTATAATAGATGCTAAATATAAATACTGGAATAATTTTGCAAATAATCTCTCCAGGGAAACGCATGAGCCAATTATACATAAAGTCATAAGCCACATATGTGGGAAAAAGACTTCTACAAACCCACTCCTGTATTATATTTTACATAATAATACCCATTATGAAAACGATATTGAAAAGTCTAATCTATTTGCAACTCTTTTTGTTAATAATCAAACATAAAATAATCAAAAAAAACTGTCCACAATTCCTATGAACACGAGTTACTAGCCGCACCCAGGATCTGAGTATATAACTAATCCATTTTCAATCCAGAAATTGAATAATGCAATACATCATATTAGGTCCAAAACTAGCAGCAGCTATGACAATATACACCTCACATGGATAAAGAAATCTCACACCTTCATACAAACAAGAACTGCTAAATTGTTATAATCACGCTTGGGCATCTTCTAGGTTCCCCTATATATGGAAATGTTCGTCCCTCCTACCAATCCTAAAGAAAAATAAACCAAAAGATAACCCTGAGTCTTATAGGCCCATAATGATTAGACCTGTGATGGGGAAAATAATGGAGAAAATTATTTATCACAGACTCCTCTGGTTTGTTGAGAAAAATAATATGATGCCACACACTCAAACTGGATTCAGGAAATACCACTCCTCAACAGATGCTTTCATGTTGCTAACAAATGCAATAAATGAATCTTTCTCAAAAAATAACATCCTAGTGGCAGCTTTCCTAGATTTTGAAGGAGCTTATGACAATGTGAACCACCAGATCCTTTTAAATAAACTTGCAAACCTTGGAGTACCTCCTAAGCTAGTATCCTTTATTAAATCCTTCATAGAAGTGCGAAGTTTCATTGTTTGTGTTGGTTCAGCCTCTTCACCACAAAAGACAATATCAAAATGCCTACCTCAGGGAGCAGTCCTCAGTTGCCTCCTATTTGCCCTAAATCTCTGGGACATGAACCTACCCCACACGAATCTACAATATGCTGATGATCTGGTGCTATGGTCATCTGGCAACACCTTTCAGATAGCACAGTCAAATCTGCAAAAGTCACTTTTCCAGTTTGAAAAATTCTCTCAACATTCAGATTTACCCATTGCACCCACCAAGTCAAAAATAATCCAATTTCACCAGAAGCGAAACCATGCTAATTCAAAACTAACTCTAAATAAAACAACTATTCGAGAAGATAATCATATTAATTACCTAGGTCTCATGCTTGACTAAAAACTCAATATCCACCTCCACATTTCAAACAAAATAAAAAAATGCTATAGAAAAGAAAATATACTAAAAAGACTTCTTTCCACACCCTGGGATTGTAAGCAGAAAAACTTACTCCAGTTTTATAAATCACATATAAGACCCCATATTGACTATGGGCTCATTGTCTAGGTTGCATGTGCAAAGACCCAGATGCAAAAAATTTAAACAACACAAAATTATATAATAAGTATAATAATTTTTCTTAGTAAACCCACACGCACCAAGTTTCTGCTTATGGAGAGTGGATTAACAACAAAAAGGGAGAGACATAGCTTTCTCTTGACAAAACATCTTACAAAAATTGAATCAAATAGCTCACACACATTACATAATTGGTGAAGAAATCCAGCCATGTATAGAGGTATTGCAAATGAGTATGCCAATATTCAAAAGAAGTTCCCTGTACCAGCAAAGTCTATTGCACCCACTTTCCCCCACTCCCCTCCATGGAATTGGTCATCTCCCATAATAAATACTGAATTTTCAAAATGGAATAAAGATTTAACCCCCATTGCTTTTGTTCAGAAAAAATTTGCAGAACTCAATACAATTACCTATAAAAATCACTTCCAAATATTTGTTGATGGGTCAAAAATGAATGAGAAGGTTGCAAGTGGTGTTTTCCTTCCTCACCTGAAAATTGCAATGGGTGAGAGATTATTTAATAATTTATCTATAATGTCTGCTGAGTTAAATGCCAAAATCATGGCATTAGAACACCTTAACCAAAACCAATCTTTGATTGAAAATTCGAATAATATTATCATCTATTCCGACTCTTTATCAAGCCTTGAGTTGCTGGCCTCTGCTCCTCAATATAAGTTGGACATTGACACTTATCATTGTCTCAGTATTATTGATAATCTTGCTTCAAGTGGCATAAAAATTTATTTTCAGTACATTCCTAGCCACTCTGGCATAAGTGGTAATCATCAGGTTGATGAAATAGCAAAAAATGCTATAAATATTGACCAGTCAAGTGGGAGACCAATCCCAATTAGAGATATTTACCGATGGAGGCTATCAGATATTAATTTTAATAAGATTAATCCTATCCTTTCCCCCTTTCCCAATAAGTATCTTTCTAAAATTTATCATAGAATTCGTTCTGGAACAAATGGACTAAATTTCCTTGCATTCTCATATACGTTTTCTAATTCAAGTGGTTCAATTCCCCTGTCCCCTCTTTGCAGGCATTGTAATATGAATAATGAAGCAATTGACCATTGCCTATTTGAATGTAATATGCTGACGTCTGCACAACATACCTTGCTTTGTAAACTGTTAAAATACTTCAAACACCACGAAATCCCACTATCAGCCAAGAGCCTAGCCAACTATACCTGCACACAGAGCATAGAAATTGACATCTATCATCTTATATTTGAACTCCTAGAGTCGAAAGATCTGGTGAAAGATATCTGAATATATCTAATAAATATGAGGCAATCAAGCCAGTAGCTCTGTAGCCCACAGAGTGAAGCAAAAGGAAAAGGGCTAAATAGTTATACTGAAAAGCCCGCCTGCTGTTAAATAGAAGAAGAAGAAGAAGACTACATTTAAAAAAATCTGAAGTAAGAATTGTTTTATTATGTTTCCTTCCAGTAAGGTCATTGACAAAATTAGTACTATCTCTGAAAATGTGAAAACTCTACTCCACATGATTTGGTATTTTGACCAGAGAGTTTTGGTGGTAAGCTGACTGCAATTTCAACTCTTTGATCATATAGAGATTAAAACTTTGTTTTAAAATCCTGAAACCCTAATCTCTGTTGATAAAGTTGTTATAGAATCTAGGGAGTTATAGAATCTAGCACTTGAAGAAGCACACCCCTGGGGATGATATAATGATGTAATGGGTGGGGCACCAATGGGGTCTGCTGCCCAACTAGGAATGGCTGTGGGGCTGAATGTCACATAGACAATTACTGCATGATTGTGGCTTATAGATGGTGTTTAGAATGAGGCACTTAGTGGTGAGACAATGTTTCATCCTTCCCTCCCTCTTTCATGTGCTAATTTTTACTTTTCTAATATCCAAGATGGATGAAAGTATTGTTTTTATCCAAATCTTTATCCTCTTCACTTATTTGGGATTAATGCATTAAGTATTTTGGCTCAAACCTTCTAATGTGTTCAGAGTGGTTCAAAGACAATTCATGTTCTTTGTATCTTCAACTCAAAGGTGGGGGATAATAAGAAACAACTTAACCTAAAAGGAACAAATCAGGCTTGATGGTCATTAAGTCTGAAACAGTGCATGGACTAGTAATAGAGGCTCTAAGAATACTTAAAAAGGGGCAGTCCATCAAAAACAAAGTCAGAAGCAGGAAATCTCTTGCATCCTGTTCTTGGCTTTCATTTCATCTTGTAACTGGTAGCAACTTACTAAGGAAGATACAGATGTAATAACAACTGAGATAAAGTCTGAATGGAAAGCTCTAAAAAACTCAAACAGCAGTTTTTGTTTCTGTTTGACAAAAGCCAGAGTGAATTTAGACATGAACACTCAAGCAAAGAAATTGCTCATTGACTGTCCAGAGAACTTAACCCAAGCTGAATCCTACACTGAGGTATTGGTTTTTCTATTTCTACTCTCCAGAAGGAAACATGCAAAAAAAAGTTGTTACCTCTTAGTAGGCTAAGTGTGAAAATTATACTCAAGTATTATTCAGGTATAACAACATATTTACAGGTAAAGTTCTACAAAATCATAGTATTGAGTTAGGACAAAAGTGAATACACCATTCAATGCCTTTTTTTATGCTGATTACGAATATAATAATCATTTCTATTGGAAATGAATTTCAGCCCCCCCCCTATATATGCCAATTCAGGGTTAGGTTAGGTATAGCCTATATAGGGGGGGGGCTGAAATTCATTTCCAATAGAAATACTTATTATATTCATAACCAGCATAAAAAAAGGCATCGAATGGTGTATTCACTTTATTCCTAACTCAATAATATGATTTTGTAGAACCATGGGCGCCCATAAACTGAATTCCAGGGGGGGCAAACCTCGTCTAATTGGCACTTTTAATGCTATATAATAGAAATCTCAGAACTAAAATATAAAAATAAGCCAGCATCACTCAGCCAGGGGGGGGGGAGCCCCCCCCCCATATGGGAGCCCATGCGTAGAACTTTACCTATTTACATCATTTAGCCCTAATAATGTATTTCTTTATTACCTCAAGCTAGTTACACATAGAAGGCTCATGGTATATGGAAGGGGGGCAGCTGTCCTCCCCCCTCCCTAGAACTTCAAATTTACACTAGATATGGCTGAAAAGAAGATGGTTGAAAAAGCAGTTGAAAAGGTATATGGCTAAAAAAGCAGTTGATAAAAAGCTGGAATGACGGAATAAAATTCAAACAGGAGGCAATTAACCATGATGTCTTGGAAAGATTTAGCTCTAGTCTAAGAAGATATCAAAATTTTGAAAAAACAACATTTTACCTTAATTTTCAGTTATCAGTCTCTTTTTTTCTGGCTTTAGTTCTGAAAATGCAAATCTGGTAATAGGCTAGGTAAAGTTCTACCAAATCATATTATTGAGTTAGGACTGAAGTGAATACAACATTTGATGCATTTTTTTATGCTGATTATGAATATAATAATAATTTCTATTGGAAATGAATTATATCCCCCCCCCCCTATAGCCTATATGCCAATTCAGGGTTAGGTTAGGTATATATAGGGGGGCTGAAATTCATTTCCAATAGAAATGATTATTATATTCATAATCAGCATAAAAAAGGCATCAAATGGTGTATTCACTTTATTACTAACTCAATAATATGATTTGGTAGAACTTTACCAAAGCCTAGCTCCTTAATTAAACTGGTTAGGGTAAGACACCCAGTAGTCGGACACTTTAATCACTTTGAAAACTTTTTGACATTTAAACTACTCTAATTACTGTATCATACCACCTAGAAACTTAATTTTTGTATCAAAAAATTTCTGAAGAATTTCTGAACAAGTAGGTAACTAATTCAAATAGTTTCACTTGTACAGCACCTCCTATTTTTGAATTTACTAACAAGTGACAATTCTGCCTAAACTCGGACATACAAATGGCTCATTGTAAATAGTGATTAAAATAGTATAAAAGATTATGTCCAAGAATAGGCAGGTGGCCGACTACTGGGTGTCTTACCCTATCTACTTAGTCTGGAATTTATCTCCATGTTTAATAAGATGTTTAATTTACAAGAGTATCATTTGAACTGATTTAAAAGTGGATACTAATGGGGAAAAAATGATAATGATATGAACAGAAACAACATAGAGCCTAATATAAAGTAAGGATTTCATTGTTTAAGTTTTTACTTTTAATGTATAGCCTAGGTATTCTTTGGATTATATATGGGACCATCAGGGGAAGGTGCATTAAAATTGGTTAAGATTTAGAGACTTTACTGAGTACAACTCTTGTGTAGATTATGGAGATTTTTTAACATGTTTCCCTCTGGAAAGTGTAAACACAGAAATGATTTTTCCATTTTTCTTAGTTTTATGATCTTAAACCTAGAAAAACATAAGAAGATACACACATTATCAGAACTAATGTAAAAGGAAAAGCCTAAGCCTACCTATAAGCCTCTAGGGTAAACAAAAGATGCAACTTTAGTTTCAAGTCAGATTCAAGAATATAATCTTCCAGAAGTATGAATACTAACCTTGTTTATTCTCTTCAAAGCCATTTAGTTAGTAATTAATAGGCTAGTTGGATTTTAAGCGTTTCCAAATTTTGTCTCCCTCTTGAAAATATAAAAATAAAAACTGTTCTTTGTCGATTAAAGTTGACCTTCTGTTTCAGTTTATTATTATATATTTTCAAAAAGAGCTAATTGAAACTAAAAATGTATTTCCAATGATGAAAATATTATTTTTCTTAAAATACCGGAAGCAAGAATTTTGGTTTATTCTAGAGAATTCAACACTTATTTTTGTTTACTTTTGCAATCTTTGTATGAAGAGGGCGATATTTCTAAGATTGTTATGATTTTCAGATGGCACTAAGGATTAAGAGATTGAACAACTAGATGGGCCATTCTATCTGGTATTTTGTCGGAGAGGCAACTACACGGTCAAAACTCGAGTTTTTTGAAGTGCATGTTATTTCAAAAATGTTTTTGATCTACTAGATTTTTCAGAACAATTGCAAGAAAATAACGATCGGATTTGAAAGCATTGGAATCATAACAAAATTAATATCTTATACTGGAAGATTACCTCCGCTGGATATAAATGCCTAAAAATAACTGTTAAATTCAAAATCAAACAGCGTAGGGATATAGCCACGCCTGAAAAAAAAAACAGACTGAGGTTCAGTCCCACCTGTTACAAGAAAGTAGATGTAGGTAATTCTTCAACAAAAAATCTGCATAATTTTTAACCCTGACGAATTTTCTGACTAGGAAAGGCTGGGTATAAAAGGTTGGGACTGTTCCGGTACCCTAAGATGGTTTGGGGTTTCCGCACAATCATAAGTTTCTTTCTTTGCCCCTATCCCCGACAGGGGGATAGGGTCCTGCTTAGATCCTACTTGCGTGGCATCAAGGTGAACCCTTGACGAGTTTTCTTAATCAAAACTCTCACTTTTAACAGCACTGCAGGGTGATCTTGAGGAGTGGTGCCCCTTGAGGAAATTATATCCCAGTAAACAACACAGCATTTGCACTGAATTCTGATGAATGGATAATTCTTCTGGGTTTTGTTTGTTTTGTCTGAATTTTTTGGGCTGGAAAACCTCTTCCTAGCTATGTTATCTATTATGGGTTGCCTCCCCAAAGTACCATAATATTTGTAGGCATGAAAATGTAATGGGTTGAAGGTAACAGGCTTGAGATTGTCTATGCAGAATTTCGACTCTTGCTGGCAGAAGAGCATTACTAAGTGTGGAAAATCATTCTGTGACCAATATGGGCCTAGGATTGCACAAAGGCTCAATTCAACTGGAGGCCCCGGGGATTTATTGCTCTCCACTTCTAGGCCGGCTAAAGTGGTTTGAGTAGACTTGAGAAGATGTGTTAGCTTTCTGTCTTGTGCTGGTTCTGGGACCACTGCTTTTCCAGAGGTCATAATAATTTCAATGATTTAAAAATTTTGAGAGTTGCAATTTGTTAAACGTTAAAAAACAACTATCGTATCGATATTTTGACTGACGAATTCAGTAGCCTCGATTTAAACTTATTAGTAAACCAGTAAATAAGTAAGTATTACGACAATAAACTCTGAAGGTCAAACCCGGTGGCGCTGATCTCCGTTTTGTGGCCCTTCATCCAGGAAGTACAATGGGGGGGCTAGGGGCCAGTCATCCTGTGCTTTTGCACACCCTTCCTGCTTACCTTCCCCATATTTCTCAAGGTACTCATTTAGAGCTAGGTCGACTCTGGCGGAACTTACAGTCACGCCACTGACCTCCATCTCAAACCAAGTAACCGGTCACGCCAGGAATTGAACCCGTGCCCCTCGGACAAAGGATTCCCAAACCGGCGCGCCAACCACTTAACCATGATGTCTCTGGACTTATTAAGAGTTTAAGAAACTCATACCCCAGCGGTAGGGAACATGACATTAGGTAGTATAGAATTTACTTACTCAGGCAGGAGTGATGGGGTGCGTAGACAAGTAGTAGGGTTCATGATACATAAGGAAGCTGTAAAGTCTTGTTTAGGTTGGGAATTGTAATAACAGTCGAATGTCAGTAACTCATTTTATGACTAAAGAGTGCAGGGTACCAGTCATAGTTGTATTTACCCCTGTAGAACCGACAGGTGGAGATAGTAGCAACTTAGATGAAATTTTAATTACGGCTACAGGAACAAATAGACAGAGCCCCTGGTAGAAATATGGCATTTTTGACATGGGGCTTAAATATCCAGGTTGTTAGAAATAGGGATAGTCGGCATCCTATCCTAGATAAATTCGGTTTTGGATAAGAAAACTGTAATGGTTTCAGACTGTTGAAATGTTGTAGGTATAACAATCGATTTATAACCAATACAGTATTTGGTCATATAATAGGTCATAAGTTCATGGTATTCGCATGATAGTAAGACAGCTAACCTTACTGATTGTGTTATTGCAAACTGAAGACTGGCAGGAACAACATGAGATACTAGGATATATAGGAGTAATGTTATTGATGTTAAAAGTAAAGATCACCGTCTAGGATTAATTTGAAGCTTAAATTTAGGGAGGTTAACTACCTTTTGGGAAGTTATGACGTTGGTATAATCCAGGATGAAAATTTGAAAGAAACTTTCTGGGAACAGTTGGATACTAATCTGAAGGGATGTCTCAGCAAAGAAGTTGGTTATTGGTGAGGTGCATCGTGCTCCATGGGGTTCTATTCCAGATTTCTTAAATATTTTTAATGAAGCAATGTAATTGGTCCACAACCAGCCATGTAATAGGGTTGCCATGGGTTATTTTAACTTAAATCTGTTGAACAATTCTTCCGTGTCGATAGACTGGATCGCTGTAGTGCTTTCTTATAGTATGATGCCAATGACGCTTATAGTTACTGATTCACTGAGACAACAACCACTCTAATTGATGATACTTTTTCTTCTTTACCAATTCTTAGTAGCTGGGTCTTGGTAAGTGACGTTTCAGGTCACTTTCCTACTCTTTCGAAACTAGCCATTCCTGAGCCTGTGTCTAGTACACAGTTTATATAATTAGCAGTAAGTTTACCGCAGATGATTTCTGGCTCTTCATTCTCGGTGCGAACAAAAAACTCGTCCCACTTATTTGTGCACTTATGGATTAGTGTGTTTGCGTCAATCAATGAGAAATGGTTAGAAAGTGCATTATTCGTAATTGCGAAAGCAGAAAAAAACTTGGTGAGTCGACCAAGTAGTTTGCAACTGTCCCATCTCACAGGTATGACTTAATTTATGTACAAATTATGACAATCTATTATTTATATACAGTGGACTCAACTGATTGGCCTATGTAGGATTTTATAAAAAAAGGGGGCGGGGGGTTGGTGAAATTTGTGAAAATAACGATTTTTTTCTTCTAATAACTGGTGGAATAGGTGTGATGGTTTCAGGGGTGGATCCAGGATTGTTTAGGGGGGGCGCAAAATAGGTTGATCCGATAAACTTACGTTAGGAGCAAGTTTAATTAATGCAAACTTGCGTTAATTAGGTAAATTACACTATTTTAGACTACTTTAGGAGGTTATCCCTCGCCCCCCCCCCCTCTGGATCCGCAACTGGATGGTTTATCATTTTTTTCACGTCGTGATATTTATTTTCTCAGATTGTAGTTCCTGTGATACTTGAAAAGTCTAGTTACCTGTTTTGGCGGAGAGCCGAGATAAGACTAGTTTTGTTTTCAATCAATGTTTTCGTATGAAATGGGCAGACCTTAACTTTGAAGAATAAACACCTCTGTTTGAAAATCTTTGCACTTTGTGAATTTAGATAGCGATAAGGGTTCCAGATTGAAACCAATTTTAGGACTTGGGTTCTAACGACTTCGAAACCTACTTGTAATTCCTATAAACATCTGAACTAATTTCATATATATATATATATATATATATATATATATATATATATATATATATATATATATATATATATATATATATATATATATATTTATATTTATATCGGCGCGTACAAACAGCTCCTCTCATTTGATCTGCCATCAGCGGTCTAATTACCTGGAACACGTATTTTGGCAGAAACTTTCTCAAAATGCCTTTGAAACCAACTTGAGACTTCGAAACCTATTTTTAATTCCTAAAAACATCTAATAATAACATTGCACTACTAATTACCGATTTTCATGTATGTATTGGAATAAATTAATTTAAAATTAGTTTCTTTGTCTCTAGCCTGTCCCAACGGCGGATCCAGGGGGGGCCGGGGGCCCTGGGCCCCCCCCTCCCCAAGATTTTCTGGCGCCCTCTCATCCATCGTGCAAACGACCCTTTTTTGTGAATGATTCAACTAAGGCCGACGCTAAAAAAAAAATCGGATACGCCGTCATTTTTTACTTTCTTTTTATCACATTATCTAAAGTTCAAATCCGACACTGCACGAATCATGATTATTGGGTTTATTTTTGGGACGTTCTAAACGAGAAAAACATTTTGTTAATGCTTACGAGAAACGCATGTCTTTGGGGAGTTGCGTGGGTGGTTAGATCCAACCGGCGGGAGGCTAGGCGCGAGCGACCCTGCCACTGCCTTCGGAGTATTTTTGCTCCGTGTGTTAGACCAGTTAGACGGAAACGCATTTAAAATGGATCGAAAAAAAAAAAATCAGGGCATGAATATAGAACAGAGAAGAAACAAAGAATGATGGCGGAAAGCCGTAAAGGATCGAGGGACATCTCTGATTATTTTGCCAAGAAAGATCATATTAAAGGTAAGCTTTTAAAGATAGAACAATAAGGAAGGAGTGTCGTTTAAAGTGGGTATCAACACTTCTAATTTCTAGCTTTAGCCCATTTTCGGATAGCTTTCCTGATAAGGCTCATTCGTCAAGCTTCATCGCGTACCAGCTGCTTTTGTTGTTATATATTGCATACGGTCCCCCTTGTACAGTGTTCTTCGTATGCAATTTGTCCGAAGCGTTTGACCTGATTTTTACCAGCCCACTCGTCTCGCCTGACGGTTATGATATTGGCTTAAAGCAGTATTTTTACCGACACACTGTGTCAGCTCTGAAATTATCTTTCAAATTCTTGCAGTTAAAGCTCTCTCTTTAGCCTTGTAAACTTCGGTGATAATTGTTTCGGGTTTCAGCTCTTGAAAAATATTTGTTAACATATGTCGGGGATCAGTTCTTGGGGTTGCAAATTAAATTAGTGATGTTTAGGGTGGTATTTTATTTTAAAGTCCGGGTTTCCTCGAAATAGTTTTGGGGTATGAAAGTTCAAGATTGTTGGGGGAGTTTAAAGTTAATGTTGCTGATTCAGTTTATTTTCAAATTTAGTTCCAATTCTGCCTTCACCATGTTGAGAGTTAAATCTACTAAAGCAAGCCATTATACAAAGTGTATATACGTTTACAATAAATGTCTTGTGAAAACTTTAAAAGAGAAACTTTTTTTTGTTAGATGTTGAGACGACGGCAACTTCTGATGCCCACTCTGAGTCGACGGTCGGAATGCACAAAAACGCATTCAGCCAGGAGAACGAACTGTCACCAACAACTCCGTCCACTTCAGAGACGGCCTTCATAACAAACTTCGGCGAAACGACACACACTGATCAGCTGACTGAAGGATCAAGAAGCAGTACTCAAACCTTGGTGGTACATAGCCCAACACTGATTTCACAGTCCCCGCACCCGCAGCAGAATCACAGCGCTATTTTTTCGCCTGAAACTGACTTCACGCCGTCGAATGACTTTGGTATTGCAGTAGCGCTGAAAGAGCGAAATCAGTTGTCTTCTGGCGAAATTATGTTTTTTATGAACGAAAGGTGGAAGCCAAAGAACCCATCTGATCTTCCAGTCTCGACACAAAAGAGAAAAGGTGGCGAAGTCAAGCGTCGCTTGAATACCGAACATCTTGCCCGGTATCCTTGGCTCGCAGTGAGTCGTCATCCAGACCACGAAGGCCTTTGGTGCAGTGTTTGTGTTTTGATGAGGACCAACGAAAGCGGAGGAGGATGGTTGGCTTTATCTGGAGGCGGCGGAGGGCAAAAAATGGGAAAGTTGGTCTTGAAACCGCGAAAAGACTATTCGAAACTTACCGGGAAAGATGGTGCGCTGACAAACCATGCTGAAGCACAGTTTCACAAACACTGCCAGGAAACAGCTGCCGCGCTGCTAACAACGTTTCAGCGCGGTAGTCAAGATCAAGATATCAGGAATGCTCTGGACTGTGAAAGGGTCAAGCAAATACAGCAGAACCGTGCACTCTTGAGAAGCGTTGTTGAAACTGTCAAGCTTTGCGGGGCACAGAATATCCCCCTTCGTGGCCACCGTGATGATGGCAAACTTGATATCCAAGACTCTGATGTCATTACAGCAGTAAACGACGGGAATTTCCTCCACCTACTTCGGTATCGGATTCAGAGTGGAGACTCGCAACTTAAAAATTTACTTGAAAATGCACCGAGCAACGCCAAATATACGAGTAAACAGATCCAGAATGAACTGATTGGAACAATTGGGGAAATGATAAAAACCGAAGTAGTGAGAAAAGCAAACAAAGCAACGGTTTGGTGTCTTCTTGCGGACGAGTCAACAGACAGGCAGACCAGGGAGCTGATGGTCATTGTTTGTCGTTATGTGTGTAAAACCGAGCAGGGATACGTGATTCGAGAAGATCCTTTTGCAGTTGTCGATGCCTTTCAAACCCTGTCAAGACTCGCTGGAGATGAGGAAAGTGACGACGGTAGAAGCATCGAAGAGAAGCTAGACGGCAAGAGCCTCGGGAAGCTGCTGTTGAGTGAGGTCAGGAAGTCAAATCTGGATTTGTCAAAGTGCGTTGGTCAAGGATACGACAAAGCTGCTAGCATGGCAAGCTTGACAAATGGTGCTGCTGCTGAAGTTAAACGCCAGTGTGAACTGGCAGATTACTTCCACTGTGTGAGCCATGCCACAAATCTCTCATGTTCAAAGATAGTTTCAGTTCCCATTCTTCGCAATGCCCAAGACGTTGTTCGAGACACAATTTCTCACTTCAGCTCAAGTGCCAAGAGAACAAGACTTCTAAAAAGCATCTTATCGCGGACAAAGCTAAAACAGAGACACTCGTCAGTCTTTGTACCACGAGATTTGTAGAGAGACACGAAGCAATCAGCAGGTTTTGGGACTCCTTCCGTCGATCGTTTCTGCTCTGCAGGAGATGGAAGGATGGCACGATCGAGAGGCAAGTAGCAGAGCTTATGCATTACGATCCTGCATTGAAAAATCAGATACACTCGTAGGACTGGTTTGCCTGAATTCGTTTTCGTCGATCATGAAACCTTTGGCCGAGTCACTACAACAGAAGGATGGTGACCTCGTGAGAGCCTTGTCCCTCATTAGCAGCGTGAAGGCAATGCTGGAAGATATGCGATCACATGCCGAAACCAAATTCAGACTGCTTTACGAAGATCTTCTGAAAATGGCCGAAAAGATTGATGCTACCATCAAGGTAACGCAGCCACGCATAGCTTCACGTTCTACATACCGGGCAGGGGTACCCAAGATGGATCCAGAAAGTCATTATAGGATGGCGGCATTTATTCCAGCCCTGGACGCCATGCTGCTTGATTTTACGGAGCGGTTCAGCTGCCATTTTACGAATGCTGCAAAACTTTCAGCTTTGATCCCGGCTGTGGTTAATGGCAAACGCTGGGAGGACGTTCAGCCAGGGTACGAAAAGTACAAGGAGCTGCTCGTGGGTACGGAGATAGACGTTAAAACCGAGTTCGAGATTTGGAACAAGTATTGGTCTAAGGAAACCGTGCAAAAACCGAAAACAGCTATTTCAGCGCTGAACAGTTGTCAGGAAAATGTATTTCCCAACATCTTCGCATTGTTGACAATTCTCGCGACGCTTCCTGTGTCAACCTGTGAAGCAGAACGAATGTTTTCAAAGGTTGAGAGGACATGTTCATCAATACGAAGCACGATGACTGAAGAGAGGTTGGAGGCTCTACTACTCATGCAGACTTACAGAGACGAACTGCCGAAAACAGACGATGCTATCGATATGTTCGCTCTCAGAAAAGCTCGCCGATTGAGTTTAGTTGTGTAGTGTGGTACTGTTTTTATTTTCTTTTGCTACGTTTTACCTTTATGAGCATATTTGACAGTGTTTTCATATAAATAAAGAGCTATCAAATTAGTACTGTATAATCAGTTTTTGGCACCCTGTTTCCGGCGCGGCCCTCCCCCAATATTGTCGTCTCGGTCCGCCGGTGGCCTGTCCCCTGGATGAAAATAAGAGTTACAGGAACGTATAGGAATCAATTATTCACCGTACTAAGTCTGAATTTTATTTTAGGATATTTTGTGATTGTGGGAAAGATGTTTGGAAGGGCTCTAGGCACTTACCCCCCCCCTCCTCCGCGATTATTACCTCGGAAAATACCCCCTCCCCCGCGATTATTCCCTCGGAAAATACTACCCCCCCAGAAAATACCCCCTTGAAAATACCCCCTTGAAAATACTCCTCTCCCGTAAAAATACCCCCTTCCCCCTTCATGGAAAATACCCCCTCCCCGTTCAATACCCCCCACCCCCCAAAAAAAACAAAAAAAATAATACCCCCCGGGGAAGATAAGGCTCAAAATTTGAGGATTTTATTTGATTTTTTTTTTAATTTCCGTAGGAGGAGGGAATTTTGGTAATTGGGTATAATGCGCCACTCGCTCAAGTTTACGCTTGGTAAAATTCGAGAACACACTGGTTTTTTCGTTTGTTTCTTCGTTACTTTAGAAATAAATTTGGGCTACGAATTTGCACATTAAGGGGAGAGGGTTAAGCATAGTGGGTCTACATGCTAAATGTATTTGGTACAACTATTCTGCATATTAAATAGATTGATAGATAAGTGCATCTTAAAGCCAAATATACGGCCATGAAGACAGTAAAATAACATAAATGAAAGGCACAAATAACACAAACTTTGATGAGCGATCATCATAAAACACTTAAATGAAACACTACATTAACCTAATAATAGTACTTAATGCTTGAAAAAACGGTCGTTGAAAAAAATTGACACTTGGAAAAAACACTTAAATGAAACATTAAATTTACTTTATACTTTTTTTTTTTTTTTTTTTTTTATTTAACAAAATTTACAGATACATCGCTATTCTTCTGTAGTTTTTTAGTGGCCATATACCTAGAAAGATTGTTTTCTGACTTCAAACTTTCTAAATACTTTACTCCCCCCCCTTATGTGCAAATATATAGCCCAAATTATAGATTTCCCATATATTCTGTAATTTATCTTTGTCTTGTCTCGCGCTAAGCTAAAAAAAAAAACTAACGAAGAAACCGGTTTATTCTCAAGTTTTACACAGCGTAAACTTGAGTGAGTAGCCCATAATACACAAGTACCAAAACTCCTTCCCCCTCTGGAAATTAAAAAATTAAACTCAAATACAATTCTCAACTTTGGAAAGCTTTATTTTCCACGGGGGGATATTTTCCGGGGGGAGTATTTATGTTTTTTTTCTTTCCGCGGGGGGTATTTTCCTCTGGGGGGGGGGGGTAATCACTGGGGGGTTAAACGCCAGCCGTTTGGAAGAGCTGGAAACTTATTCAGTTCTTAAACCTAGCCCTCCCTGTTCAGCTTTACCTGAAAGTCTTTTAATTCACGGCCAGCTGGTATCCGGTAAAGATGTCGTTGAAAGTCAACTAGTATCTGATTTCTATGCTATTGGATAAACCACTGTAGTAGCTATTTTTCCGGCACTTTTGATCCGGATTACAAGTCCTATTTAGGCCCGACATGTTTAAAACCAATGGGAACTGAGCCTGTAAGTCAGTTCAAAATTTGTAGGATCGCCTCTGTCTATAATGTACTTTCTCGTCTGGCCCAGATGATATTCCTACTAAGGTTATCAAGTTCATTTTACCAGCAATTGTCTCACCCTTAACCGAGTTTCTTCAAGCTTCTTTTGATCTTGGTGTTTTCCCAGCATCTCTTAAAAGTGCCAGAGCAATAGTTCTTTTAAAGGTGGCTCAAGTAAACCCCTCTTAGATCCGCGTTCACTTCATTTTCTTGCACACGCTTAGTCTACTTTTGCACAATTATAAAGGACTCTTCATATTACGAAGCTTTCCATATTACCTTCGTTGTTTTGATAATTTAAGAGTCCTTGCCGCACCTTGTGTTTGTTTTTTAAATCTGGAATACACTTCCAGCTGTTGCTCGGGGCTGTCATTCCGTTGGCACATTCAAACGTCCAGTGGTTGATTTTTTAAAAATTATTTTTTATTTATAAATTTTTAAAGATATTTTTATTTATAAATTTTTAAAGATATTTTTATTTTTTATCTTATAATTTTTTTCATTTCTATATTTTGGGTTTGTTTTTCTTTAAGTGTCTTTTTTTATAAGTGTATTTATTCTTGTTTTTTTTGGTTGGTCATAGAAAATATATCAAACAGTTCGTGGTAACAAACTGTAAGTAAGGAGCGACCCGACTCAATACTAAACAAAACTCTAAAAACCGGAATTTTGATACCAATAGATACATCAATAGAATAGAATTTGTATGATGATTTCAAATATACAAGTTCCATTAAGTTTAGTCTTACCAACCAAAAGTTACGCGCCTGAGAAAATTTGCCTTATTTCCTAAAAAAGGGGGAAACAACCCCTAAGAGTCATAGAACTTTAATGAAAATCACACCGTCAGATTCAGCGTATCAGAAAAACTTATTATAGAAGTTTCAAGCTCCTATCTGCAAAAATGTGGAATTTGTATTTTTTCCAGAAGAAAGATCATGGATGCGTGTTTATTTGTTTGTTTTTTGTTGTTGTATTTTTATTTCCCCAGGGGTGATCGTACCGATCCAGTAGTCCTAGAATATCGTGAGAGAGCTCATCTGAACGAAAATTAAAAGTTCTAGTGCCGTTTTTAAGTGACAAAAAAAAATTGGAGGGCAACTTGGCCCCCTCCCACGCTCATTTTTTTCCCGAAGTCACCCAATCAAAGTTTGGAGATGGCCATGTTGTTCAATACATTCAAAAATCAAACAAATATGTCTTTAACGATGACCTAATCCACCCAGGTTCCTGGGGGAAGGGCTGTAAGCTATAAATTTCTCCCATTGTTTACATATCATGCTGGTTAATGTGAAGTATACAGACGTTTCAAGAGGGATTTTTTTATGGTGGGGGGGGGGGTTGGAGTAGGGGGTTACGGGAGAGGATCTTTCAATGGAGGATGTTTCCTTGGGGGAAGGGACATTTCTACGAAGAAGGGGGGGCGGATTTCCCAGCATTATTTAAAAAAAAGATCAGAAATAAAAAAAAACAAGTTTTTCGACTGAAAGCAAGGAGCAACATTAAAACTTAAAACGAACAGAAAATATTACGTATATGAGGGGGTTCGTCCACTAGTCAATACCTCGCCCTTTACGCTAGAGTTTTTTCAGTACTTTCAAAAGAGCTATTTATTCTAATTAACCTATATATATATATATATATATATATATATATATATATATATATATATATATATATATATATATATATATATATATATATATATATATATATATCTTCATTAAAGTTCTAATGAAGAACTTCATTGATCTTCATTGAAGTTCTATGACTCTTAGGGGTTGTTTCCCTCTTTTTTAGAAAATAAGGCAAATTTTCTCATGCGCGTAACTTTTGGTTGGTAAGACTAAACTTAATGAAAATTGTATTTGAAATCATCATAAAAATCCTATTCTATTAATGTATCTATTGGTATCAAAATTCCGGTTTTTACAGTTTTGTTTACTATTGAGCCTGGTCGCTCCTTATTTACAGTTCGTTACCACGAACTGTTTGATATATTTTCTATGACCAACCAAAAAAAACAAGAATAAATACACTTATAAAAAAAGAAACTTAAAGAAAAACAAACCGAAAATACAGATATGAAAAAAAATAATAAGATAAAAAATAAAAATATCTTGAAAAATTTATAAATAAAAAATATTTTTTAAAAAATCCATCACTGGACGTTTGAATGTGCCAATGGAATGACAGCCTCGAGCAACAGCTGGAAGTGCATTGCAGATTTAAAAAACAAACACAAGGTACGGCAAGGACTCTTAAATTATCAAAACAACGAAGGCAATATGAAAAGCTTCGTAATATGAACAGTCCTTTATAATTGTGCAAAAGTAGACAGGGAGGTAACACATCTTTTCAAGTCTACTCAAACCACTTAAGCCGGCTTAGAAGCGGAGAGCAATAAATCCCCGGGCCTCCAGTTGAATTGAGCCTTTGTGCAATCCTAGGCCCATATTGGTCACAAAATGATTTTCCACACTTGATGATGCTCTTCTGTCAACAAGATTCGAAAATCTGCATCGATAATCTCAAGCCTCTTACCTTCAACCCATTATATGTTCATGCCTACAAATATTATGGTACTTCGGGGAGGCAACCCATAATAGATAACATAGCTAGGAAGAGGTTTTCCAGCCCGAAAAATTCCGACAAAACCCAGAAGAATTATCCATTCATCAGAATTCAGTGCAAATGCTGTGTTGTTTACTGGGATATAATTTCCTCAAGGGGCACCACTCCTCAAGATCACCCTGCAGTGCTGTTAAAAGTGAGAGTTTTGATTAAGAAAACTCGTCAAGGGTTCACCCTGATGCCACGCAAGTAGGATCTAAGCAGGACCCTATCCCCCTGTCGGGGATAGGGGCAAAGAAAGAAACTTATGATTGTGCGGAAACCCCAAACCATCTTAGGGTACCGGAACAGTCCCAACCTTTTATACCCAGCCTTTCTTAGTCAGAAAATTCGTCAGGGTAAAAATTATGCAGATTTTTTGTTGAAGAATCACCTACATCTACTTTCTTGTGACAGGTGGGACTGAACCTCAGTCTCGTTTTTTTTCCAGGCGTGGCTTTATCCCTACGCTGTTTGATTTTGAATTTGACAGTTATTTTTAGGCATTTAAATCCAGCAGAGATAATCTTCCAGTATAAGATATTAATTTTGTTATGATTCCAATACTATCAAATCCGATCGTTATTTTCTTGCAATTGTTCTGAAAAATCTAGTAGATCAAAAACATTTTTGAAATAACATGCACTTCAAAAAACTCGAGTTTTGACCGTGTAGTTGCCTCTCCGACAAAATACCAGATAGAATGGCCCATCTAGTTGTTCAATCTCTTAATCCTTAGTGCCATCTGAAAATCATAACAATCTTAGAAATATCGCCCTCTTCATACAAAGATTGCAAAAGTAAACAAAAATAAGTGTTGAATTCTCTAGAATAAACCAAAATTCTTGCTTCCGGTATTTTAAGAAAAATAATATTTTCATCATTGGAAATACATTTTTAGTTTCAATTAGCTCTTTTTGAAAATATATAATAATAAACTGAAACAGAAGGTCAACTTTAATCGACAAAGAACAGTTTTTATTTTTATATTTTCAAGAGGGAGACAAAATTTGGAAACGCTTAAAATCCAACTAGCCTATTAATTACTAACTAAATGGCTTTGAAGAGAATAAACAAGGTTAGTATTCATACTTCTGGAAGATGTTTATATTCTTGAATCTGACTTAAAACTAAAGTTGTATCTTTTGTTTAGCCTAGAGGCTTATAGGTAGGCTTAGGCTTTTCCTTTTACATTAGTTCTGATAATTTGTGTATCTTCTTATGTATTTCTAGGTTTACAAATTTTCAAGAGCGAGACAAAATTTAAAAAGGCTTAAATCCAACTTAAGTTTTGAAATAATGGTCCATTTCTCTAAGAAAACACAAAAAACAAAAGAAATATATTAGTTTCCTTAATCACCCCTGCAATATGACTAAAATGAAGAATTTATGCACTCTTTCAGCTGGTTAAGACTAAGTTTTGCAATAATGGACCATTTTCCTAAGAAAAGACATAATAACAAGCCCGCTCCCCCTAGCGCTAGGAGTCCTTTCTTTAATTCCTTTCTTCTATTCATACATGTGTTTTTCCATTGGTCTTGTTTTTCACGTTTTATTTTGTTTGTTGTGTTCTTTAACTGCTTTATCATTGTTTTAATATTGTTGTAAATTTGTTTTAATTTACAATGTCTGTGTTTTCAACATTTATTGATTAGGGTGCGTCTCTAATACCTAGGTGTTTACTCAATTTAAGCATCCCTTTCGGCTTTTATCGCTAAAAATACATTAAGACCAATTTTCTCTGGAAATATATATTCTCCGAGTTCGTGCCAAATGTTGGCAGTAAACATGCGAAAAGTAGGAAAATCTCAGATGTCGTGCAATAGGGTATTTATAGAATATATTGATCAGGACAGAATACTAGGAATAGCCGTTTATTCCTGTTGCTTGGGCGTCGTTCCAATGGAAGGAAATTGACCTTTAGAGTCGCAGCAAGGACAAAGAAATAAAGAAAAAAAGAAGAAAAAAAACGGTCTTGAAAAAAAAAAACACGTTGTACGTTTCGGCGCATAATAAAATGTCAAAGAAGTATTATATTACAGTGATATGCGCGCTGCCATTACGCAACATATGCCCCGTTATTACACAACGTGTGCTGACATTGCATAATGTGTGCGCCACCATTAAGATAAAAGAAAGAAAAAAAGCTTTGAACGTTTCGGCGAAAAATAAAATCCCAAAAAAGTATTATGTGACAGTGGTATGTGCACTGTCATTAGGTAAGATGTGCGCCGTCCTTACATAAGACATGTTAACCGCCATTGCGTAAGGTATGTGCTGTCGTTAAGTTACAAGCAGGGGTTCCCCATGGGTCCTGACGCAAGGTTACAGAAAATTGGGTCATCCATATTACACTTGACTGTTTAAAACGGGGTAAGTCGTGACGTTATTGGTGTCCAGAGGGGGTGTCGTGGGAATCTCGCCATCTGAAGTAAGATTGCGTCAAGCATATTACACCTCGAGACAGGGGCCGCATTGCACAGGTGCGACGGCTTGACGGGTTAGTAGCTTCACTTACAGACTCCCTATCTGACCCTTTAAAATCCCATGCTAATATCCCTATCTGACCGTTTAAAAGGCGAGGGTGGGTTGCGAGAATCTTTTTAGCCACCCGGTAGAAACAGGAACCGCATTGCACAGGTGCGAGGGGCTCCACTTATTGCTACTTGTTTATTATAGCGACCACACTCCGATGAATCTTAAAATTGAGTAACACATGTCACTTATTTCCGTAACTGTTACTTATTTACGCATGTGACTTTTTCCGTATTATTTTAACATTATCCCTTAAGCGTATGCCAGGAAGGGATGCTAATCACCTTACATTTTAAAAACGTAATTAATTCATAGATTCTCCTGTGTGAAAATTCAAGACAATAAAACGAACGAAAATGTTCTGAGCCACAAGAATTTTTCACAAGATTATAATCTGATAGCCTTTCTTTTCTTCATTACTTTTATTTGTTTTACTTTTCCGTTGGCACCTCAATTTGACAAGTAGGGGGGGGGGGGATTTTCCGGGAGATAATTGTCTGCGGGGGGAATTTTTCCAGGGGAGGATTTCTGCAGGGGAGATTGTCAGGGGGGATGACTCAAGGGCGGATCCAGGATTTTTAGGGGGGAGCGCAAAATAGTTTGATCCTATAAACTTGCGTTAGGAGCAAAATTAATTAACGCAAACTTGAATTAATTAAGTAAATTACACTGCTTTAGACTACTTTAGGGGGAGGCACCCCCTGGATCCGCCACTGGGATGACTTAGCAGGACACCCGTCAAAACTATTAAAAGCAGACAAGTACACACGGATTTATTTCGGAGGAGGCCCGAGGTGAAAAAAGACGAAAAATGAAAAGTATAGGAGCCCTTAGTTGAAAATTTCAAAAGTTTAAGGGGGAAGTAGGAACAAAAGCCTAATTTTGGCACTGAACGTGCTGAAAAAAGAAAATACTACCTAAACGTTTTGTTTCAAGAAAAATAGTAGATATCTTCTTTGAAAAACAATATATGGAAGGAGATATATTGACGCTTGAAATGGGATTTCGTTCAGATACAAAAAATTGACACTTTTGATTTCCCATTATTTTTCATGCGGATCATCACTTGGAAAAAAGGATACAAATAAAATGAAACAAGGAAATATCAATCGTTTCGGCTAATTTTTTTTTTGTTTTAACTTGGCTACCATTCTCTTTTTTCACAATATAAGATACCAAATCTGGCATCCGCGTTGCATAAATATGATTATGGCAAAAATTAACGCGAATAATCAACTTTACGTGAATTCATTTGTTTATTATTATTTTTTGGAACGCAATAGAGCTGATTTTGAGTTCCAAACACATTTTGTTTTGGGGGACCACTGTCAAAGTTTGGGGTTCCAATAGCAGAGATCAAAAAGGTTTTCGTGACTGTACTTCAAACAAAATGTGACATGCCTGTCTTTCTTTTTCAAACTATTGGCCGTGGGATGGCTCGAAAAGAGGTGGGTGGAGGGTTTAAGGACCCATTTGCTCATTTCGCTTCTCCATTCATAAAAATCAATTTTTTTGCGGGATTCTTGTTTAAATTAAGCGAAATATCCCACCGTCAACTTTCTAAAAAGAAAAAAAGAAAAGGAATTGGATTTTCAACTTCTTTGGGAGGCTATAAAGATAGAGGCTTTGAATATATTGGAATGAATGAGCTGTATTGTCCTTAGGTGGATAGGTGCTGCAGTGACTTGTTAGTAGCAGTTGGAGAAGCGAATGGGAGGGGGAGCATTGGAAAAGCTTCAGGCTACTTTGTGCCTCCTTATACAGACTAAAAGGGTGTGTGGGACTCTTCTTCAAACAAGCTGCAAAATATCTGCTAAACCTTTCTGGTAAAAGTTGATGGAAAAGTGGAAGACGACACAAGGGCCACGGATCCACCTTGTGCCTTCAGCTAACTTAGAACAAAATCAGGACTTGACTAGCTTTGGGTAGTCATTATCTGATCCCTCCCCCTCTCATGTGCATCATAACAATGAAGTTGTCAACCGCTTGACAATCTCAAAAGGTTGTATCCCAATAATATTTTTTCCAAAAAAATTGACGAAACAAATTTTCATCTGGAATTTCCAGGATTATTAACCAGCATTAAAAGAAATTACACCTCTCTTAGCTCAGAAGTAGGTTTTCTTCTTGTGGAACAACTTTCTAATCTCACTTCTATGAAAGGAGCAAGGGGTAAGCTCAAATTTCTTTAGCAAGCAATGAACTGCTATAGTTTATGAGGTGCGTGTGATGCTCTTCCTCTGCCATAGTCCCGAACAGAGAAAAAATAACAGTAAAGAATTAAAGAGTATGGGTAACTGATATCGGTTACCCGTACTCTTTTCAAGGAACCATAGTCACAAATAGAAATAGTTTGTAAAAGTAGATGGCGGCATTTTGGGCCGGTGGAAGAATGCTCATTTTTTTATATCTCTAAATTTTTTCATACACTATTCTTAGAAAATATCCGGGCCATTACGCCAGACAATCCTTAGAAAATTTCAGCAGTTATAGATTTCACCTAAAATTCAACTTGGAACTGCCACCTGCTTACTTGCATGAACGATGCTTTTGACTGGAAAGCAGATAAATAACAACAAAGAAACGAAAGCTATGCGGTAGAGCTTAAGATAATCCTCTCTGATACAGGTATAAAAATTCAATTCAACTCACACTAGACCCCAACGCCACCCCGATTTATCTGTAGCACGCAGTTGGTGAAAAAAGCACCGGTGTGGCGCCACGCTGCCGGTCTGTCTGTATTTAGTCTTATGTTTTTGAAGTGATTTGTTTATTCATTTCTGCTAAGTAAGCTAGCATGTGAAGTGACTTCGTCAAAGTCTATCGATATTGATTTATAACCAGAAAATGAGAATTTTTATTATTATCATTTATTGAAAACCCGTCATCATACAAAAAGAAAATGAAGGGGCGCTACAAAGAGAAAAAAAAATAATAAAAAAGTAAAATATCACTATACAACTATGACAATGTAACTAGAGTTGAAGAAGTCGGATCCAAGCATGTTTTGAAATCTTTTGATTGTGTTTTTTCATAAGTTCAGCAACGGCTATAGTAGAATCTGCTACGGGAAGATTATCGATGAGCCTTGAATTGCGTGTCCAAATTGGATATCTCAGTAGGTATTTTACCAAACGGAAGAAAGAGGAGCACATTTTCAATTTCTCATCATTAGTAAGAATCTTCCAGAAGGGTGCAATGTAGAAGATGTGGGAGAGAGCAAGTGTTATACAGCGTTGCAAGATAACGACGATTGAAAAGAAGCTTAGCAGAAACTATGGAAGCATATGAAGGTGATATGCTGTGTTTGATGCCTTCTGTTAGGAGATAACGAGTGTGAGAAATGATATTTCCAATGGGAATACCAAGGTAAACAATTTAGTCAGAAGGGCAGATCTTTGAATTCACAAGTACAACTTCATGAGGAAGTGGGCATTTCCAGTTAGAAAGCACTGCGTCCAACTTTTCAGCGGTAAATTCAAGACCAGAATTTATGTATTCTGCTTGCAGTTTATGGAAACTTTCAGAAATTTTTTCCAAAGTTCGACTGATGTTAAAAATACTACTACTACTAACAATTCATCACAGCACCAAGTCTCCTAAGGCCAACACAGCTATGCAAGCTCATTCTCCGTCCCAATCTATACAAAGGCTCCCTTTTTACACCCTCCCAGGAAGTTCCCATTTCCTTTAAATCTTTCTTTATGACGTCCCTCCCACCTCAGACGAGGACGACCTGCTTTCCGTTTAGCCCTAGACGGTTGGCCGAAAAGAACCATCTCTGGCAATCTGTCATCCTTCCTCCGCACAACGTGCCCTAGCCATCTCAACCTTTTTTTCAATATAGCCCTAGAAAGCGGGATCGAATCACATTTTTCCTACAGTCTACTGTTTGAAATGAGGTTAGTCAGTCGGGTATCCAGAACAATCCGTAGGCAATTTCTCTAGAAAACATCTAGCAAATTTTCATCCGCTTTTCGGAGCGCCCATGCTTCAGAGCCATATTTGACCACTGTCTTCACTATGAAACCCAAAACGAATAGAAATTAAATAAACAGGCATAGCAAAAAAACATACAACAATTAATAATATAAATGAATAAATAAATCTTAAAGCGAGTAATCCGTAGATTGAATATGCAAATAAAGCTTAAAACGAAAAAAAAAATTTGCTATTGAAGAATAAATGATACCCAAGATTCTGCATATTGTACAACCAATACTGTATAACAATAATCTGCATATTGTATAACCAAACAAGATTCTGCATATTGTAAAGCATGGCATATCTCTGCACAAAAAATATCATTGAGAATGCGTTTTTCCTCAGCGGGCAGCTATGAGTGCTTGATTAGGACGACAAACGGTACCTTAACTTAGAAAGGATTGCAGAAACACTATCCCAATACAGTTCCGGGTTGATTAATGCCTAATTACGTATATATGGTAAATTTGGTGTTTTTGGGTGACTAGTAGGTATCTGAGAATTTTTATTTGGTGAGAAAGATAAAAATACAGGTAGATGATCAAATATTAAATAATCACAAAGAAGCTTCGGTTTAGAGACATCTAAGGAGGGTGAAGCAACTACATGGTTTATGTTGGGCGTGGACGCGGAATTTTGAATGTATATGAAATGTATGTGAAATCAGGCAAGAGCAAAAAGGCGCTAAGACGTATCATTATGGTGATCAGTCGGCAAATAAACATTATAGATAAACATATCATCAACTTTAACAGCAAGAAAGTAATCACAAGATTCTACAAGCAGCGAACGTAAAGTGGAATACACGTAAGTCACAAGACCACCCAACGGTCTACCACCAGCGCTATTTTGCTTTGCAAGAGATGCATAGCCAGTGAATTGATCTCTGGTGTCCAAAAGACTGAAGCTTAACAGACTTAAAAGAGGCTCTTGTAAGCAAATCACATCATGTTTTGACACGAGTTCATTAAGAACTGAACTTTTGGACAAGCCCGCCGTTGATGTTTAAAGTTAGGCACCTCATAGTGACATTATGGCTGACTCTTGCTGAATCTTGGCCGGACGATTGTTTGGACATTTAGCACTGTAACAGGTGTGACAGTCTTGCATAGCACACAAAACAAACTGGCTGTGCACGCGTTTGAACGGTTAGATACGTGATTGTTAGGCCCATATCGACCACAAATAGCACCTGATTGGCAATTCACTGTTAGGTGACCTACCTCGTAACACTTAAAGCATCGACAAAGAGATGTAAGCTGTAAGAGCTTAGAGACAAAGTAGGCAGCGACGTATTTCAAGGAGACGGGTGGCCTGGGCGTCAAGATATTTCACAAGGCTTTCTTAAAGAGCTTATTCTCTCACTTCCAGCAATCACCTTGATTTCTTGCAGCATAGTTCGATAATTTATTTGAAGTGGCTCACGGCAATAAAAAATTTCCCTTTTACAGATCTTATTTTTTTTTAGTACGTCTATTAAGAATTTTCCATTTTAAGATCTGTCTTATGTGATTCCATCCCCGTGCTTTAGTTTCCAGCGTATTTCTTGTTTAGCTTTCGTGTTTTATTTTAAACTTGGTATTAAGGATTATAAGTTTCCGTCTCTCAAGTGACTCAGTATGCCACAAAGCGCCAACTTTGAAAAAAAAAAAATGAAAAATGGAATAGGTCGAAACAATGCAAAAGCGGTAAATTAGGTAAGCAAATAACTTCTTTTCTAGATTCTAGTTATAACAGAATCTCAGAGATTCCTAAATTTTAATCCAATCTCGATTTCAATTCCAAGATAGAAAAGGTCTACTAATCAAGTCGAGAAGGTCCAAAATTCAATACTACAATTTATAAATTCTGTGAAGGAAGTCTCTTCACAGAATTGAAGGAATTCTCTTCACACGTACTTTCACCAAATTGACCCAATTTAAACTAAGATAGTCAAATATGTTACCTTTGGTCCAAATTTTTACCAAATCTCAAAAAGTTTAGGGTGATCCCCCCCCCCTCGTTGAGACGCTCCTGCCCGTTAGAATGGAGATAGGAAGCAGCATCTACTTGCATTTACACGCATTGCAGCTTTTATTGTTTAAATCTTGTCCTGGTTAAGGCCTTCAGTTGGCTCTAGTTATTGTCATTGTTTGTTGTTTTTCTTCCTCTTAGCTTGTTCTGTGTTCCACTACACACGAACATCCAAATCTTCTTCGATATTGTGACATACACTGTGTGTTGAAAAGTATGATACTGTGTTTCATTGAGTACAACAACAGACATCATGAAAACACCAACACGAAGGGAAGCGAACGCTACCGTTTATTGAAAAGCAAGAAATTAAAAAAATCTGAAAAGACTCTTGATCCCACAGATTTTAGAGTTCTGTTGCTTGTGTCACGTTTTCCTCGAATTTACTTTTGTCGTTATGTATTACGTGCCCTCGAGTTCTAAACGGATTTAACAGATTCATCTGTTCGTTCCGATTTACTCTGTGTGTTTTGAATAGATTTGGAACTCCCTCCTAGTATAAAAATCGGCATAAGTCAGCGGCTCACCATCGTTTTCCCCAAAGATCAGCTATTCGCAGCCAAAAAGAAAACCGGCGCAGTGTCGGAGCTTAGCTCACACACTGAGGCTTTGAATCAACGACAATAAAAACTATCCTTTTGGGCCACAGGAAAGAGTTATAAATGA
The DNA here is from genome assembly GCF_049724085.1 of Artemia sp. Qi Xiang Cuo. Taxonomy (NCBI): domain Eukaryota; kingdom Metazoa; phylum Arthropoda; class Branchiopoda; order Anostraca; family Artemiidae; genus Artemia; species Artemia sp. Qi Xiang Cuo. Next base: position 48,505,206 of record NC_142798.1, on the reverse strand, counting down.
CCTTCCAAAATGTGACATCATATTAATAAATCCAGCCAAAATCCAGCCTACACGTAAAAAATACGTTATTTAGACACTTACCACTCTTCCGGACCAAACTGGAATCAGCGGCATAAAAAAAAAAAAAAAAAAAAAAGAAAGCAAAGTTACATAGGTCCTCGGCGAAGGGCCTGTTTATATACTTGTCGACGTCGACCTCCATGCTTCATAGGTTTGAGGAGAAACAGGATGAATAAGTGCAAAAAAGGGCAACAAACCATAAATATAGCAATTCTCTGCTCAGCTAAAACTCTGTTTTTCTTGCCACCAGAGATGTCAGACTTAGTAGGTTGGTAAACGAAAAACTGTGTTAATATAAAACAAGAAATGATCCTGTCAGAAAAAAATTAGACAATGGACCGTTCCTCCCCTATTTCATCACTTGATTATCACTCTGGGCTGGTTAACACTGTCGTTGTAACTCGGAATATTCTAAGTCATTTAAAATTTTGCATGGTATGTTTTCTTTTTAGAAAATGCAAAACAATTACGATTTTCTACTTTTATGTCTGCATTTCTTCAAAAGTAGTATTGAAAATAGGGGAGAGGTGGAAGATCCATTAATATTTGATAAATTTTGTTCTTTTAGCGTCACTAAGTTATTTTTTAGTTTAAAAAACATTCATATGTTTGAGTAAAGGAAAATTTTTAGTTTGAGTAAAAAAAAAAAAAACAACTTCAAGACAAATTTCGTTTCTTATTAGTCTTTTTGGTACAAATTTTATAATCATTTGAGCCACGGAGAAGGGGAGAGGAAGAGTGCCCCATAATTCAAGCTCCTATACAATACTTTGCAGTTACTATGAGCAAGAAGACTAAAATAGGTGTTAATAAACTTCCAAGAAGCATCTACAAAGATAGGTAGAACCTACACCCCGGCGCCACGCCGATGAGGGAAGACCGGTGACGGCGGGGCCAAAAACAGCAACGGTGGTGCGCTGCCGGCACGCCGCCGGTAAGATGTCGGCGTCGCACCGCCAGCGTGATCAATGTTGACCGCAAACTTTTTTTTTCAAGATTCAACAACTTTACTAAAAATGATTCATGCCGGCTTAACGACCGGTTAAAAATAAAGCACATATATGCTTGAAAAACGCAACCAGTACACATTTACTAAATTATAAAACTAACCAAATCATCACTGAAATAAACACAAATAAAGAACAATAAAAAAAGAGATAATAATAATAATTACTGACTAATAAATTATGAGAAAAAAAAATAATATAATAAAACGAATATATTAATAACAGAACAAAAAAAAATTACTTAATTTGTCCTCTCTCGTCTTCCAGCCCCATATTCACCAACCGCCCGCAAGGAGATGCTTCTTTAACTGGTTTTTAAATAGGGGGGCACTTTCCGCTTCCCGAATTGAGTCTGGAAAAGTATTCCAGACCACTGGACCCGAGTGCCTTGCCATATGGCTAGAACCAACCGTACTTCTTGGCTCACTACTAGGTCTCCACCATTTCTCGTAGCATATCCGTGATAAAATGAGTTAAAATGAAAAAAATTACTACAAACATCCGGCGCTAAACCATTCATACTCTGAAACACAAAAACACCAATTTGAAAATCTCTAATCTGACCTATATAAAAAATCCTACTTTTCATAAAAATCGACTCTGTACTTAAAACTCCTGTATCATACTTACCAATTAATCTCACTGCTTTATTTTGCTGAATCTGCACTCGTTTAAAATTGCACGTAAAATTACTAGCCCAAATCATACATCCATGATTTATATACGGAACAATCAAAGAATGGTATAAAAGAACTAAAATATGAGAAGGTAAAAAATGTTGAAAACGTCTTAAAATCCCGAGGCCACGGGCTACCTTACACGCAACCATATCACCGTGTCTTCTCCAGCTGAGCTTCTGATCGAGAATGAATCCTAGGTAACGCACTTCCTCAACCCGCTTTAGTACATCACCATTTATTGCGATTTCACTAGGAAGATTTGGGGATACACCAGTCCGACTAAACAGAATATAGTTACTCTTTGCCGCGTTAATGCTAAGTAGGCTAATGCCTACAAAGTCACTCAACCCTTGCAGAGTTCTGTTTGCTTTCAGGACCAATTCTTCAAGAGTCTTCGCTGCCATACCAAGTGCTGTATCGTCGGCTAAATATGTCATAGACGCACCAGGAATATAAAACCACATACTGTCAACGTAAACTAAATACAACAGGGGTCCTAAGACGGAACCCTGGGGTACTCCAAAAGAAACAGGGAAAAACTTAGAAAACTTCTCCCCTAGATTTACCCTAACTGACCTATCATTTAAATATGAACTAAACCAATCCAAACATCTCCCTTTTACACCCAAATCCCTTAACCTATTCAATAAGATACTAAAATCAACGGTATCAAACGCTTTTTTAAAATCTATAAAAATATTAATACAATATTCACCCTTTTCCAAAGCTAAATTAACATTTTCTAAAAGATGTTGTACAGCATGCGAAGTCGAATGGCCCTTCGGAATCCAAACTGCCATAGTTTAGTTTAGTTTTAGTTAAGAGTTTGGTGTTTTACCTTAGAGTCTTAGCTTAGAGTTCTAGTTTAGTTTTACTTAAGAGTTTATATTTTTAGCATTTAGTGTCACCTTAGAGTTTTTGTTAGAGTTATAGTTTATTTTAGTTTTAGTTAATAGTTTGGTGTTTTTAGATTAGAGTCTTAGCTTAGAGTTTATTTTGAAGTTATATTCTAGTTTCTTTTTATTTTAGAGTTTTAGCTTAGAGTCTTAGCTTAGAGTTTTTGTTAGAGTTGAAGTTTAGTATAGTTTTAGTTAAGAGTTGAGAGTTTTTTTTTGTTAGAGTTCTAGTTTAGTTTAATTTTAGTTAAGAGTTTGATTTTTTTACCTTTGAGTGTCAGTTATAGTTATAGTTTAGTTTAGTTTTAGTTAATAGTTTAGAGTTTACCATAGAGTCTTATCGTAGAGTTTTAGTTATAGTTCTAGTTTAGTTTAGTTTTATTTACAGTTCAGAATTTATATTTTTATATTATAGTCATAGCTTAGAGTTTTAATTAATGTTATATTGTTTCTAATTTTTATTTAAGAGTTCAGATCTTTTATCTTAGAGTTTTTGTTTAATTTTAGTTTAGTTTTAGTTAATAGTTTAGAGTTCTAGCTTAGAGTCTTAGCTTAGAGTTTTTCTTAGAGTTGAAGTTTAGTTTAATTTTAGTTATAATGTTGATATCTTAACATTGATTTTCAGTTAAAGCTCTAGTCTGTTTTACTTTTAGTTTAGAGTTAACAGTTTTTTTAGCTTAGAGTCACATCTCATATTTTTTTTTATATTTATAATTTATTTTATTTTTATTTAAAGACTTAGATTTTTATCTTATATTCTTAGCTTAGAGTTTTTGTTATATTTATATTTTATTTTATTTTTTAGTTATAGTTTATTTTAAATATATTTAATATTTTGTAGTTTTAACTTAGAGACATATCTTAGAGTTTTAGTTTACTTTAGTTTTATTTAATAGTTTAGAGTTTTTTAGCTTAGAGTCTTAGCTTAGAGTTTTGTTAGAGTTCTAGTTTAGTTTTAGTTAAGAGTTTGGTGTTTTACTTTAGAGTCTTAGTTTAGAGTTTTAGTTAGAGTTCTAGTTTAGTTTAGTTTTAGTTAAGAGTTTAGAGTTTTTTAGCTTAGAGTCTTAGCTTAAAGTTTTTGTTAGAGTTATAGTTTATTTTGGTTATAGTTAAGAGTTTAGAGTCTTATCTTAGAGTCTTAGCTTAGAGTTTTTGTTGAAGTTTTAGTTTAGTTTAGTTTTAGTAAATAGTTTAGAGTTTTATCTTAGAGTCTTATCTTATAGTTTTTGTTAGAGTTGAAGTTTAGTTTAGTAATAGTTAGGAGTTTAGAGTTTTATCTTAGAGTCTTAGCTTATATTTTTTTTTAGAGGTCTAGTTTAGTTTAGCTATAGTTAAGAGTTTGGAGTTTTAACTTAGAGACTTAGATTAGAGTTTTGGTTTAGTTTAGTTCTAGTTAATAGTTTTGAGTTTTTATATTAAAGTATCAGCTTAGAGTTTTTTCTAGATTTCTTTTTTATTTCATTTTTATCTAATCTTTTTATTTTTTAAAATATATTAATAGATTATTCTTTTATTAATATTTCTAGTTTATTTTAGTTTTAGTTATGAGTTTATAATTTTAGCTTAGAGTCTTAGCTTAGAGTTTTTGTTAGAGTTCTAGTTTAGTTTAGTTTTAGTTAAGAGTTTAGAGTTTTTAGATTAGAGTCTTAGCATAGTTTTTGTCGAAGTTCTAGTTTAGCTTAGTAATAGTTAAGAGTTTAGAGTTTTAGCTTAGAGTCTTAACTTAGAGTTTTTTTTAAAGTTGAAGTTTAGTTTAGTAATAGTTAAAATTTTAGAGTTATAGCTTAGAGTCTTAGCTCAGAGTTTTTGCTAAATCTGAAGTTTATTTTAGTAATAGTTAAGAGTTTAGAGTTTTAGCTTATAGTTTTAGCTTAGTCTATTTTTAGCTAATTTTTTAGAGTTTTTAGCTAAGTCTTAGCTTAGAGTTGTTTTTAGAGCTCTAGTTTAGTTTAGTTATATTTAACAATTTGGTGTCTTTAGCTTATATTCTTAGCTTAGAGTTATAGTTCATCTCAAATTTATTTAATAGTTTAGAGTATTTTCATGGAGTATTATCTTAGGGTTTTCTTAAAGTTCTGGTTTAGTTTGTTTTAATTTTATATTTTTTAGTTTTTATCTTATATTATTAGTTTAGAGTTTGTTGTTTAATATATTTTTTATTTTATATTTTTATATTATAATTTTTTTTTTTATTATATTTATAGTTTATTTTAGTTTTATTAAATAGTTTATATTGTTATATTATAGTTATATCTTAGAGTTTTTGTTAGAGTTCTAGTTTAGTTTAGTTAAGATTTAAGATTTTTAGCTTAAAGACTTATCTTGGAGTTTTTGTTTGATTTTCAGCTTACTTTAGTTAGATTTTGGAGTTCTGATTTTTAACATATAACATTTGAGGAGAGTCCATTTTAATCTTATTTCAGCTTACTATTATGGAATTTAAGACTTTATTCTCAGCTTAGAGTTTCTGTTAGAGTTCTAGTTTAGTTTTAGTTAAGAGTTAAGTGTTTTTAGCTTAGAGTCTCAGTTTAGAGTTTTTGTTGAAGTTCTAGTTTAGTTTAGTTTTAGTCTAGAGTTTTATCTTAGACTTAGCTTAGTTTTATTTATAGGTAAAGTTTAGTTTATCTTTATTTAAGAGTTTAGAGTTTTTATCTTAGAGTCTTAGCTTGGTTTTATATATAGTTCTAGTTTAATTTATTCGCAGTTAAGAGTTTAGAGTTTTACCACATAGCCTAAGCTTAGAGTTTTAGTTAGAGTTAAAGTTTAGTTTAGTTACAGTAAAGAATTTGGATTTTTTGCTAATAGTCATAGCTTAAAGTTTTACTTAAAGTTATAGCTTGGTTAAGATTTAGTTAAGAGTCTCGAGTTTTAGCTTGGTATTAGCTTACAGTTTTTGATATAGGTGTAGTTTATCGTTGTATCACTCCATAGTTTAGAGTTTTACCTTAGAGTCTTAGCTGAGAGTTTGTGTCAGATTTCTATATTATTTTAACATTTTTTAAGAATTTGGAGTATATAATGCGATTTTAAGTTATACTTCTATTTTAGTTTACTTTTAGTTAAGAGTTTAGTTTTTGGACTTAGATTCTTATCATATCGTTTAAGTGAAAGTTATAGTTTAGTTTAGTTTTATTTAAGATTTTAGACTTTTAGCTTAGAGTACTTGAGTGGCATTTTATTTAGAGTTCTATTTCATTTTAATTTTAGCTAAGAGTTTTAAGTTTTAACTTAGAGTTTTATCTGGAGTTCTTATTTTTTTTATTTTTGATTTATAGTTTAGTTTTTTAACTCAGAGTCTTAGCTTAGAGTTTTACTTAGAGTTCTAGTTTCTTCTTGTTCTAGTTAAGAGTTTAGAATTTTAGCTTAGAGTCTTAGCTTAGAGTTTTTGTTAGAGTTCTAGTTTATTTTAATTTTAGTTAAGAGTTTAGAGTTTTTGGTTTAGAGTCTTTTGGTTAGAGTTTTTGTTGAAGTTCTAGTTTAGTTTAGGTTTAGTTAATAGTTTATAGTTTTATATTCTAGTCTTATCTTAGAGTTTTGTTAGAGTTCTAGTTAAGTTCAGATATAGTTAAGCGTCTGGAGTTTTACCTTCGAGACTTAGATTAGAGTTTTAGTTTAGTTTTAGTTAAGAGTTTTAGCTTAGAGTTATAGTTAGTTATAGTTAGAGTTGAAGTTTAGTTATAGTTAAGAGTTTAGAGTTTTTAGCTTAGAGTCGTAGTTTAGAGTCTTTGTTAGAGTTCTAGTTTAGTTTAACTAAGAGTTTAGAGTTTTATAAAATAATCATATCGTATAGTTTTTGTTTAAGCACTACTTTATTTTAGTTTTAGTTAAGAGTTTAGAGTTTTTTAGCTTAGAGTCCTAGCTTAGAGTTTTTGTTAGAGTTCTAGTTTAGTTTACTTTTAGTTAAGAGTTTGGTGTTTTACCTTAGAGTTATAGCTTAGAGTTTTATCATGAGCTCATGATAAGCTAACCTAACTTAAACGTGGAGAAACCTAATCTCTAACCTAACCTAATCTAACCTATAGTTTTGGTATTTCTTCTTTTGGTATTACTTCAACTCTAACTAAATCTCTAAGCTAAGATTCTAGACTAAACCTCTAAGCTATAACTCTTAAGTAAAACTAAAATAAACAATAACTCTAACTAAAACTCTAAGCTAAGACTCCAAGCTAAAAATATAAACTCTTAACTATAACTAAACGAAACGAAACTTCAACCCTAACTAAAACTCTAATCTAAGACTTTAAGGTAAAACTCAAAACTCTTAACTAAAACTAAACTAAACTAAAACTCTAACAAAAACTCTAAGCTAAGACTCTAAGCTAAAACTATAAAATCTTAAATAAAAATAAACTAAGCTAGATATACAAAAAAAACTACAAGATAAGACTCTTATATAAGAACTATAAACTAATATCTAGTACTGATCTAAAATATAACTCTAACAAAATCTTTATGATATTATTCTAAGATAAAACTATAAACTCTTAAATAAATATAACATAAACCCTAAAACTAAATAAAACTCTGATCTCTAAATATAATTTAAAATACCAAACTATTAAATTAAATTAAACTAAACTATATATCTAACAAAAAACTATAATATTGTAATCTAAGCAGAAAAACTATTAAATCTAAAATAAAACTAAACTAAACTAAAAATTCAAAAAACACTATAATATATTATTACATTATAAAATTCTAAACTCCTGATTAAACTAAACTAGAAATCTAAAAAAAACTCTAAACTACGACTCTAAGCTAAACTCTTAACTATAACTAAACTAAACTTCAAGTCTAACTATAACACTAATCTAAGACTATAAGCTAAGAATATAAACTCTTAACTAAAACTAAAATAAACTAAAACTCTAAGCTAATTCTATAAGGTAAAACTCCAGACGCTAAATTATATATGAACTAAACTAGAACTCTAACAAAAACTATAAGCTACGACTCTAAGCTAAAAATCTAAACTATTAACTAAACCTAAACTAAACTAAAACTTCAACAAAAACTCTAACCAAAAGACTCTAAGCCAAAAACTCTAAACTTTTAACTAAAAGCAAAATAAACTAGAACTCTAACAAAAACTCTAAGCTAGGACTCTAAGCTAAAATTCTAAACTCTTAACTAAAACTAAAATAAACTAAAACTCTAAGTAAAACTCTAAGCTAAGACTCTGATCTAAAACACTAAACTATTAAGCAAAAATAAACAAAATGAGAAATACAGCTAAAACGCTAAGTTAAAACAAAAAACTCTTAGTTAAAATTAAACTGAACTAGAACTCTAACTAAAATGCCACTAAAGTACTATAATTTAAAATTCTAAACTCTTAACTAAAAGTAAACTAAAATATAAATCTCACCAAAACTCTCTTATAAGACTCAAAGTTGAAAAACTTCACCTTTCAGTAAAAGTAAACTAAACTAGAAGTCTAACTGAGACTCAAAGGTTAAACATCAAATTATCAACTAAATTTAAACTAAACTAGAACTCTAACAAAAACTCTAAGCCAATATTCTAAGGTAAAACACTAAACTCTGAAGTAAAACTAAACTAAACTAGAATTCTAAAAAAAACTTTGAGCTAAAACCTAGCTAAAAACCCGAAACTCCTAACTAAATGTTAACCGAGCTCTAACTTTAAGTAAAACTTTGAGCTATGACTATTAGCTAAAAGTCCAAATTCTTTACTCTAACTAAACTAAACTTTAACTCTAACTAAAACTCTAAGCTTAGGCTCTGTGGTAAAACTCTAAACTCTTAATTGAGACGAAATTAAACTAGAACTCTAAATAAAACTAAGCTAAGACTCTAAGCTAAAAACTCTAAACTCTTAACTAAAACTAAACTAAACTAGAACTCTAATTAAAACTCTAAGTCTAAGATAAAACTCTACACTAAAACTAAACTAAACTAGAACTTCAACAAAAACTCTAAACTGAGACTCTAAGCTAAAAACACTTAACTCTTAACTAAAACTAAATTAGAACTCTAACAAAAACTCTAAGCTGAGACTCTAAGATAAAATTCTATACTCTTAAGTAAAAATAAAATTAACTAAAACTCTAATATAAGTATGTTGTTTAATACTTAGAACTATTAACTTTAACTAAAATTAGCTAGGACTCTAATAAAAACTATATGCTAAGTCTCTAATCTAAAACTATAAACTCTTAACTAAAACAAAACTTGATTAGAAATATAACAAAAATTCACAGATAATACTCTAAGATAAAACTCTAAACTCTCCACTAAAACTAAAATAGAACTCTAATTAAAACTCCAAGTCTAAGCTAAAACTCTAAACAAAACTAGAATTACAACAAAAAACCCTAAACTAAGACTCTAAGCTAAAAACTATAAACTAGGAACTGAAACTAAACTAAACTAGAACTCTAAAAAACCCTAATATAAGACTCTATGGTAATATTCTAAATTCTTAACTAAAATTGAAATAAACTAAAACTAAACTAAACTAAAGCTAAGAATCTAATCTAAAAACTATAAAATCTTAACTATAACTAAACTAAACTAGAACTCTAACAAAAACTCTAAGCTAAGACTCTATGCTAAAAATCTCTAAACTCTTAACTAAAACTAGACTAAACTAAAACTCTAAGCTAAGACTCTACGCTAAAACTCTAAACTCCTAACTATTACTAAACTGAACTTAAACTTTAAAAAAAACTCTAAGCTAAGACTCTAAGCTAGAACTCTAAACTCTTAACTATTACTAAACTAAACTTCAACTGTAAAAAAAACTCTAAACTAAGACTCTAACCTAAAAACTCTAAACTCTTAACTATTACTAAGATAAACTAGAACTTCGACAAAAACTATGCTAAGACTCTAAGCTAAAAACTCTAAACTCTTAACTAAAACTAAACTAAACTAGAACTCTAACAAAAACTCTAAGCTAAAATTCTAAACTCATACCTAAAACTAAACTAAACTAGAACTCTAACTAAATGTCTAAGATATTACTCTAAGTTAAAACATCAAACTCTTAACTAAAAATAAAATAAACTAAAACTCTCAGCTGATACTTTAATATAAAAACTCAAAACTCTTAACTAGAACTAAACTAAACTAAAACTCTAAGATAATTCTCTAATTTAAAACTCCAAGCTCTTAACTATATCTAAACTAAACTAGACCTCTAACAAAAACTCTAAGCTAACACTCTAAGCTACAAATCTAAACTCCGAACTATTAATAAACTAAACTTCAACTCTAACAAAAACTATAAGTTAAGACTCTAAGCTTAAACTCTAAACTATTTACTAAAACTAAACTAAACTAAAACTTCAACAAAAACTCCAAGCTAAGACTCTAAGCTAAAAACTCTAAACTCTTAACTAAAACTAAAATAAACTAGAACTCTAACAAAAAATCTAAGATAAGACTATTAGATAAAAAATCTAAACTCTTCACTAAAACTAAACTAAACTAGAACTCTAAATAAAACTATAAAATATTACTCTATGTTAAAACACAAAACTCTTAAATAAAACTAAACTAGAACTCTAACAAAAACTCTAAGCTAAGACTCTAAGCTAAAAAACTATAAACTATAAAATAAAAATAAAATAAACTAAAAATCTATGATATTTATCTAATTTAAAACTCCAAAATCTTAACTATAAGTAAAATAAACTAGAAATAGAAACTAAAATAAACTATAACTATAACAAAAATATAAGATAATAATATAATATTAAATTTTAAAATATTAAAAAAAAATAAAATTAAATATAAATATAAAAAAAACTCTAAGCAAAAACTATAAGATACAAAACCGTAAACTCTAGAATAAAAGTAGACTATACTAGAGCTCTAACTTACAAGCAATTGTACGAAATGAAATTCTTAACTAAAATTAAAATCAACTTCAACTCTAAGAAAAACTCTAAGCTAAGACTCTAAGCTAAAACTCTAAACTATTAACTAAAACTAAACTAAACTAGAACTTCAACAAAAACCCTAAGCTAAAAACTCTAAACTCTTAACTAAAACTTAGCCACACTATAACTTTAATTAAAACTCTAAGATATTACTATTATATAAATCTATAACTACTTAAATTTAAATGAAAATAAACTAAACTATAACTATCACTAAAACTCTAAGCTAAGACCATATTTTAAACTCTAAACTCTTAAATAAAAATATACTAGACAAGAACTACAACTTAAACTCAAAGGTAAAAAATAAAAATCTTAAATAAAATTAAACTAAACTATAACTCTAACAAAAAAAAACTCTAAACTCTTAACTAAAACTAAACTTCAACTCTAACAAAAACTCTAAGCTAAGACTCTAAGCTAAAACTCTAAACTAAAACGAAACTATACTAGAACTTTAACATAAACTCTAAGCTAAGACTCTAATATAAAATTACCAAACTCTTAACTAAAACTAAAATAAACTAGAACGCTAACAAAAACTCTAAGCTGACACTCTATGCTAAAAATCTAAACTCTTAAGTAAAACTAAACTAAACTAGAACTCTAAGCTAAGACTCTAAGGTAAAACACCAAACTCTTAACTAAAACTAAACTAAACTAGAAATGTAACTTAAAATAAAATGTAAACTAAAATATAGCTATAAAAAAAAAATATACGATAATACTTTAATATAAAAATTTTAACTATTATCTAAAACTAATTCAACTAAAACTTTAAGTAAAAATCAAAGCTTTGACTCTAAAACACTAAATTCTTAACTGTAACTAAAATAAACTTCAACTCTAACTATAACTCTAAGCTAAGAATCTAAGGTAAAATTCTAAACTCTTAACTAAAACTAAAATACACTAGAACTCTAACAAAAACTTCAAGATAAGACTCTAAGCTAAAACTCTAAACTCTTAACTAAAACTAAACTAAAACTACAACTTTAAGTAAGATTGTAAATTATGACTCTGAGCTAAAACTATAAATTCTGAACTGTAACTAAACTAAATTAGAACTCCGAATAAAAATCTAAGCTAAAAATTCAAGCTAAAAACTCTAAACGCTTAACTAAAACTAAACTAAACTAGAACTCTAACAAAAACTCTAAGCTAAGACTCGAAGCTAAAAAAAAAACCTCTAAACTTTTAACTAAAACTAAACCAAACTAAAACTTTAAGCTAAGACTATAAGATAAGAAATCAAAACTATTAAATAAAAATAAAATAAACTACAACTCTAAAAAAAAATCTAATATAAGAGTCTAAGCTAAAAAAAAAACCTCTAGACTTTTAACTAAAACTAAACCAAACTAAAACTCTAAGCTAAGTCTCTAAGGTAAAACTTCAAACTCTTACCTATAACTAAGTTGTGGGTGAAAAGGATGGGTACTTCAATTTGTAAAATGGGTTTAGGACGGTCACTAAGAAAAGTACTTGTTCTAAAATGCCTTTTGAAAATTATTGCTTGGTGTTGGGCATTCACAAAGCCTTGTATTAATTTCGTTTGAGAATATAGAGGGAGCTTACACTTGCGAAATGGGTATGGGGCAGACCTTGTGGAACGAGCTAATTGGGAATTGCTCATAGTATTGAAGTGATTGGGTCTGGAGCAGTAGGCATTATGTCAAGAAAACAACAAAAGTACGAAGAACAAAAGGGAAATCTTTTTGTAAGACAGTGGAGATAATTTGAATGAATATTTCGGCCCTATGTCCCAGGGCCGTCCTCAGCAAGACAAAAATATATAAAAGAAAAAAGACTCACAACACCATGCGACCAATATAACCAAAAAAGTGGAAATTCTTTCAAAACAATCCTAGCATCATTACTTCAGCGAAGTTCAACCAGGACTCTCTTTTTGTAAGACAGTGGAGATAATTTGAATGAATATTTCGGCCCTATGTCCAAGGGCCGTCCTCAGCAAGACAAAAATATATAAAAGAAAAAAGACTCACAACAACATGCGACCAATAAAACCAAAAAAGTGGAAATTCTTTCAAAACAATCCTAGCATCATTACTTCAGCGAAGTTGAGGACGGCCCTTGGACATAGGGCCGAAATATTCATTCAAATTATCTCCACTGTCTTACAAAAAGATTTCCCTTTTGTTCTTCGTACTTTTGTTGTTTGTGATGGAAAGGCAGTGTGGTCTTCGTCGCTATTTTCTGTAAAGTAAAGTTGTTTGTATATGGGATGGGTGATGTGACTTTTAAAATGTTCTTAGGAGGGATATTGATAAAAGAGATTGCTCTGAAACGCCTTTAAAAATATATGCTTGGTGTTGTAGCATTCAAAAATCAGTAAAGTAAAGTTGTGGGTGAATAGGATGGGTACTTCATTTGTAAAATGGGTTTAGGATGGAAAATAACAAAATAACTTGTTCTGAAAAGATATAATAACGCAATAAAAAAGTATTAAAAAATGGGAGATCAGGGGCCTTGTGGGGGCGTGTGGGCCTTTGGGGTCGGGGGGGATCTTTAGGGCGGGGGGGTCGTGGGAGTGCCCGTTTGAGGGGTGGGGACTGAAAGAGGGTAGTGGAGGACCCGGGTAGGGCCGTTGAGGGTCCTGGGAGGGCTTTTGGGGGTCTGGGGGGCACTTGAGGGCCGATTGGTCCTTTGGGAGCCCGGTGGACCTTTGGGGACCGGGTGAGGGCCTTTGGGGGTCCGGGGGGCCCTTTGGGAGCCCGGTGGGCCTTTGGGGGCCCGGGGAGGGCCTTTGGGGGTCTGGGGAGGACCTTTGGGGGTCTGGGGGTCCTTTGGGAGCTTGGGGGACCTTTGAGTACCGGGGGCTTCCTTCGGGGTTGGGGTAGGGGGATTGGACCCCTTTGGGGTTGGGGTAGGGGGAGCGGAACCCTGGGGGGTTGGGGTAGGGGACCTCAAGACACTGTTAAAATACAACTTGTGTATTATAACGACCACAGAGTTTCACCCTTAAATTCTCTTCTAAAATCATCTTTTAAATCATCTTTTAAAATGACTCTAACTGTTTCGCCGAAATAATTCCATAAAATAGCTAAAACGGCTTCGCCCAAATAAACGGCTTCGCCCTAAACGTAATTTCAGCGTGTTCCTTTTGTTTGGCATCTCTGCGCTGACACATTTCAAATTACTAAGAAACCTGATTCCCGTGCTAAAACAATTCATCGCTAAGATCTAAACATTCGCTCGGAGACAGTTCTCTTTAGAAACAACACGCCGTCGACTCTGCCGGCGGCGGCACGTCTGCAGCGCGCTGGCAGCGTATCGACACTTCAGCGGCGGTCAACCGGGCCTCTCGTTGGCGGCGTTCGGTCGATCCGCCGGCCCGGCGCCGGGGTCTAGTAGAACCAATATTTCTAGCACATCAAGTTATTCATGGATTAACATTTACATAATACATAAACTAAAAAAAAAAAAAAAAAAAAAAAAAAAAAAAAGTACCCGTTCCAGTAAAATCAAAATCAATGTGAAAATTATTTATTAAAACATGTCAAAAGCGTACAACTCTTAATTTATGACTAGCCAATATGTGCATTGAGTGCATAATGTCTATACTAAAACAGTAGTGCAAACTATAACCAGAAAGCCAGTACTTGTATGATATACCCCCTACCTAATATTTTGTAATATATTTCTCTGACGCTCAATCCTAATGAAATATATCAAAGTACGATAAAAATACAATACTTTAGAAACAAATTTGGGCTATAAACTTGCATATTAGGGGGGGGTCAAGTATAGCATGCATAATGTGTTAGGTACAATTATTCTGCATATTATGTAGTAAGAATTGTTTTCTCACTTCACACTGTCCAACTACTTTACCCCCCCCCCCAAAGTGCAAATATATAGCCCAAATTATATATTTTTTCCTATTCTGTCCCTTCTCTTTGTCTTGTCTCACGCTAAGCTGGAATAAACTAACAAAAAAAAACCGGCGCTGTGATGCGTCAATGAATGAACAACTTGAGCGGTAGGGGGTTTATCATACAAATACCAGAAAGCCCAAGGAAAAAAGTGTCTTGTTATAACATACCAAAGAAACTCCAGAACTTTGTTCTTTCTTTAGTTTTCATTAATTTGAAAATAATTTACCATGATAGATACCTGCACACCTAGCGTAAAAAAAATTCACATTTATTCCTCTAAAGTAATCTATATTTTAACACGAATCAAGTCAATCTTTGCAACAAAAGACTCAAGGAAATCACACTAGCTCAATTTTTAATACAAACAAGCACTGTTTGGTTTAAGTTACTTACGCCACAAGATATATTAAATGACCTTAATAAAAGCAAGGGTTCTAGCTGTATTTAGAATACTAGGTAATTTTTTTTTATACTTGGCCTAAATTCAACCTACATGCAAAGGCGGAAGCATGTTTTTATAGGGGGGGGGGGGGGAGACTTTTAAAAGAAAACTAAAATCATTTGTCCAGAAAAACCTTACATATTACCGAATATTACACAACTTTACAATTTTCGGTCATTGAAGCAGGGGGGATTTTATGCAATTACAATAAAATCAATTATTTTTACAGGTACTAAAAAGCCTATATTTTTTTAAGATCGTACTCAAAAGAAGGATGGGCAGTGATGAAATTAAAACGGAGAAAAAAAAAACGCAATCCTAAAGAACTAAAACAATTGCCATATTAAATTCCAAAAAAGGAATGGTGTTTATTTAAGGTTCACAGACAAAAAAAGTTACTAAGTTTAATTTAATAAAAAAAAGAAAGACCTAAGTAAATATACTTGAGGTTATAAAAACCCTATATTTTTGGAAAACATACTTTTGAAATCTATTAGAAACAGTTTCTAGTTTCCAAATTCAACATTTTGACTATCGCATGTATTATAGCGAGAACAAATCAGCCGCATACTAAAGTTTACTACAGCAATCTTTCTTTTCCAAATGAGTTTTCACAAAGAAATAGCTGCCCATTTGTTTGGGGAAAAAAGAAGAAAAGATAAATTCAAAAAATAAAAGATTACACAGGTCTCTAGGGCAAGGTGTTGTCTGATATGCCAGCATCAAAAGCGTAATCAGCTTTATTGTGCATTATTAGTTTATCGTCAGCGAAGTAGAAACTGTCAGATCTCGTTTCATATGGATGCTTAATCATTTCGTCAACTGAAAGATGAAAGAATTAATCTGAACTGTGACATAGCTAGAAACATTGAGGATGTGCAGACCAAAGGCTACTAAGAGTTGATGAAAAATGACAACTATATTAAAAGCCACTTCTTGCAAATTGAACGTTTTCTCTTATAACTATAAAGGAATATCATTATTATTTATTTGGAAACCCGTCATATAAATACATGGAAAAGAAAGAGCATAAAAGAAAGAAAAGAGAAGCCATTAAGCACAAAGTAAACAATTGAAAATATAGCCAACATTTCAAAAAAATTCGGGGTCTTTACAGAGGTCGAAATTCAGGAATAAATACAAACACTTATAACCCATCACAGATCTAGGTAAATTACTGGGTAGTCACCAAAGTCCAAGGATGGATATGGTTATTAAAAGAGTATTATATACAGCAGGTTGCTTTTCTATGGAAACAATGGGTTCGGAAATACTTAAATTTCGCACGAGATAGGAACTGTGGGTCTAAGAACGGGAACGAAGAAGAAGATATTTCCCAAAGTGGGAGAAGACTGATCGAAGTTTTAAATATATAGACATAGACATAGACATATTTTATTAAACTTACTCTTTTTAGCGCTAAAAGCACTAATACCGAGGGTTTTTACAAATACGACAAAATTAAATAACAAATGCAACAAAAAATGAATAAAACCATATTACTTTTCTTAGGATTTGTTGCCCATGTCTGTAAAAAAAAGGACAAAGGAATGCCGGTAACGAGTCCTACGGCATGTCACTGGGTTGAGCTTGTATTGTCTCCGGGTACGGGACGTAAGGGGGGCTAGCGGGGGCAGGATCATCCTGTGTTTGCTGCTACGGAGCAGGAAATGGCCGAACTGGCAAATAAGTATCTGACGGCAGTTAAAAAGCGACTCGAGGCCAAGAACCTTAAGCCCATATGAATTTTCCAAAACAATGCTACAAATAAATAATTTGGTAATGCAACGGAGTTAAAAAGTCCGAAAGAAGACGGCAGTTGTAACGTTACTTATTCACGACAAAGGATACACAAGAAAGACTAAACCCACGTTCGATGGAAGCTAATAAGAGTTACCGTGTATGCTCTTTTGAAGGTCCGAGTAGAAGGTAAGTTAAATGATCAACTGGCCTGATCCGTCCGAGCCCAAAAGAAATCTATTCTGGTGGAGCTTGCTTCTAGTTGAAGAATACACATTTTGCATTAAATTCCAGTCAAAACTATGCACATTTGGATGGTGGCTATGCAAAAACCTCACTAATGGGCTGGATATTGTGACCCAAATACAGAATGTGTTTTGCGTAACAAAATAACGAACAGTTCAGATCAATAAGAATGAAGGACGAGGGATTAGCAGATTGCTCATCAAGAATTCCACAGTTGAAAAGTGAAGGGCATAAAATAGCACCTTGATGGGCACCTATCTCAGCCTCAACAGGGGGGCGTCAGCCCTACTCATCTTAGTTTTTAATCGTTTTGAGTTTGACTCGGTTATTTCTTGTAATTTCTGTTCGTTTTGGGTTTCATTTATTTATTGATGATAATTTGTGGTAGTTTTATGCTTGGAAAATTATTTGACCTTATTTAGGCTCATCTTTGGTTTAATCTAGCTCCTTACTTTTCATTGAAAAACTTATTTTGTGGGAAATTTTTATTTTTAGATTAATACTAGCAACACTACCAAGGTATGTGGAGCTGTCCACTTGATCGATCTTCTCGTTACCCAACACTACCTTTTCACCTTGGCTTATTCCTAGTCTTAGCGGCACTGATCTGCACGCCTACCCTTGCACCCTGAACTCGCAAAATCTTTTAAAGTTCATTCATATTGCTCCCCATTTGATTCCGTGCCTTCGCAGTACTCCTTAGGACACAGTTCATCAAAATGACCCCTATAAATGGCGATAGAGCCCAACCCTTCTCAACTCCTTATTTAATTTGAAACCAGCTACTAACCTCATTTCCTAACCAACCGCTACAATTTTATTCTTGTACATAGCACTGATCACTTTAATGTATTTATCTGGTACACCATACAAGGCAGGACCTTTACTAAAGTTCCTCTATGAGCTAAATCAAACGCTTGCTCATAATCTATAAAACTGAGAATTAAAGGTGTTTATGGCTCAGGCACTTCTCAATTATTAATCTAAGAGTAATAATTTGGTCGATGCATCCCCTATCCTTCTTAAAACCACACTACTCTTCTCTTAAAACTTTATCTACCGCCTCTTTAAGTCTAAAAAGTCTCATCATACTGAGTAATTTCCTTCCTACAGAACCCAGGCTAATGCCTCTGTAATTACCACACTCACTCTTATCCCCTTTCTAATGAAGGGGTTTAATTAGTTTTTTTTTTCAATCACAAGGTACTTCCCCCTTTTCAAAAATAATATTCATAATCTTTAGTAACTTATCTCTAGCCTCATAATCACCACATTTGAAAATAAATTTACCACACTATCAGCACCTCGGCCTTATTACTTTTTCATCCTTTTAGTACTGTCACTAATTCTTCCTCACAAAATAAATCTTCCTTTACATCCAAAGTGTGACAAACTTTTTCAATGTTTTCTAAATTCCTTCCTGTAACTCTATCACGGTTTAGAAAATAATGTTCTGCCCATCTTTCCTTAATATTTTCGTTATCAATAATTGTGGCCCGTTACTATCTTAAACTGGGACAAGTCCAGATTGACTACTCCCTCTCAATTTATTAACAAGCCAGTACAATATTTTACTATTATGCCGTCTGGGTGCATCTTCCAGATGTTATTGATGATCCAATTTTATTGATGGCCTCCACTTCATATTTTAATGCTTTCTCTGCTATCTTTACATTCCTCTTATTTTCAGTTGATCTATCATTCAAAAAATATTGTAATTCTTGTACAAGCCCTTCCTCTCTATTGAACACAAAGCATTTTAAACTAATTTTCATATGCTGTTTTAGTCTCTCTCTCTCTCTCACCGGGGGAGGAGGAGGCAGAAATCCTCCCATGTTTTCAAACCTAGCTGGAGACCTAGAAAGCCATTTCATGCAGTTAATTCAATCATTATGACTCTTAAAAGGTGGACCAGGACTTCCAATTACAACTGAATCCCCGTGTTGGAAACAGGGAGATTCTGTTGGAAGCCCTCTCTTAAGTTTCTACGACCACCCCTTCTACACGAAGTGAGAAGAGAAAAATAAAAGAATAAATAGGAGTCTCGTCGTCCTTTGCTAAGAGCGTTCAACTGGGGGCACTCGAAACTTTCAAATAGGAAATTAGTCTGTATTGTACTTATCATCAAAGAAAAACCACCATACTGTTTGATCATAATACTCACTCAGAAGGTGGCCTCGAAGGCCTTCTGTCATAGAATATTATTTCATACTTTAATTAACTTGGTGAAAAAGAGAGAAAAGTTTTTACACTTACTTAAATCAGGAGAGAGACTGGGAAATTCATATATGTGTTCACACGAATTTTTGCTATTGGGCATACAGTATCCAAAATCAAAATCGAACGTCTTCAGGTGTCGGTCTTTAAAAAAATGCCGCTCAATCATTCGGAACTTCTGAATTGGTTTACTTCCGACTTGAAAATCAACCCTTAAATGATTATAATAACTAAAACAGCAACAAATAGTTTAATAAAAAGGTAGTGTTATAATCAAGCAATAAGTAATAATGAAAAAGTGGTATTTGAGATATCTGACGGTACGGGTATGTCGTTCTTGGAGGATTTACTATATACTCCACATAAAGAGGGGAGGGGGTGAGGAAGAAAATAAAAAACTACTAGAATATTTGGGAGAAAAATGACTAAAGAGTGGTCGGCCTCTACGTGAAAGCAGAACACTTAAACGGGCGAGGTAGAAGACTATTTGCCTGTACACGATACTTAGGCGACACAAGAGTGAATAAATTTTGGAGTAATAACGGGAGAGGGAGCTATTTCAATTTTACACAGGTTTATCATTTCTTTCTTGAAAATATAGACATTTTCCTTCGGTAGACAATACTTAAGTCTTAAAGTACAAAGGGCGATTTTTCGGATGCTCCCACCCCTACCCCAGACACAATTCTAAAGCCTTTTAATCCATTGTAAAGATTTGTTCTTAAAACAGCTCGTTATCTTCCCACTTATGATATTATCTTATATTTTCTTGTTATTAGACTGATTCATGCCACACAGACTCATGCGCTTATCTATTTGATGTGTCAGGGTGTCCAGAGTCATTCCACCTTGGTTTAAAAATTACATTTTTATCATCGTATTTACTCCTCATTTAGACATTTCATATATTTTAAATTAATAAATATATACGAATTCCATTATATACCTGATTAGCTAAGAGTTATTTTTTTTTTAATCTTAATATTAGTAACCTATGCCTGAAATGTACAATTACCTTCGATCAGCTAAGACAAAATAAAAAAATGAAAGAACATTTACTGATTTTAGTTGTAATGCAGCAATCCTATAACTGAGAAGTTCAGAACGTTTTTTTCGTTTTTTTTTGAATCGAACAATAGAGCTTAAATATGGAGCATTTCCTTCAGTACGGGAGTTACTAAAATTGTGTTTTTTTGTAGGTTTGTTAGACGGCTGAGACAGTTTTGCTGTTTTGGGTTACCAAAGTTTGCCTTAGTAAAATTTAATTGAAGGCTAATCAAGCTGAATTCCTTCTTTTTTAGTACTAAATGACCAAACTGTTTATGCTGTTTTCATTCTCAATCTAAAGAAAATTTCCTTGTGAACTCATATAGCCAAGCTTTGTCACTAAAATATCAATACTGAAAAAAGTTGAGTTAAACGACCTTCTCTGTTCTCCACAGACCGTTCCAAGCTAGGTCTGTTTAAGTAGCTCTCGGTGAAAAGTTGACGAAATATAAATTACTTATGACCAGTACAATCATTGGTTTTGTTGCTACAAACTGAACGAGTAATTTTGTCGCTTTTTAACTGGGGTCGCATTCAACCATTGCAGTGACTTTTCAAACTATAATAATGCTTCATCAAAGTGAAGCGTTGCAAGAGTGATACTTGGATTGGCTTTACTTACGAAAATATTGTGAGAGAAATAAATCGGTTTTGTTTCTTCCAAATCGATTAAGCGCTGTAGTTGTCACCCCTTAAAAATTTAAACTGACATATCCCAAGAGGAATTTTTGCCTTAAAAATAAAATCTTTTCACGTTCCATTAAGACGGACTTAAAATTCACTGTTTCTGCCTAAGACCAATTTTATTCTCTATTCCCTGAAACCTTATCATGGCTGTTACTTTTAAAATACAGTTGATATTATATAACTTTGGCACAAAACAAAAAACCAAAACCAATTTTCGCTCGTCTGAGGATTTCATTGGGATCTTAACTATTCTTAAAAGAATTCTTTTTCAAGGAAAATTAGTTGCGATAAACAGTTCGAAAAAAATCAACTTCTAATACAGTAAAGTCTCAATTATCCTCAGAGTTGGGAGGCGTGGCAACCACAAATATCCTATAATAGTAAAAAAGCACCCAAAATTAGTCTAACTACGTCTTACCTACATTATATTATTATTATTATTACATTATTACTATTCACTCTCTTTTTTTTTCTTGCATTGCCCTGGGGGGTTTGTCATCCTCAAAGACATAATTTCCGGACCTTCTAACTACGTTGAACAAAATGGCTATCTCAAAATTTTGATTGATTTTGTTCGGGGAAATGGTGGTCGTGAGAGGGGGGTTAGTTGCCCTCCAATCACTTGTGACTATTAAAAAGGGCACCAACCCTTTCAATTTCTGATCGAATAAGCCCTTTTTGAAGTTTCTACGACAGCATTTTCTATAAAAAAAACCTTATATGCCGCCAGGGCATAATTTACAACCCTTGCCCTGAGGGTTGGGGCAGGGTGGGGTTGTCATCCTGAAAGACCTAATTGCTGATCTGCCATTTCGACTACCTGCATGCACATAGTGTGCTTTGATTTAGTTTAAAACCACCCTCACCTTTCTTTGGAAATTTTACCTAATGCCCTTCGCATTAGCAATATTAGTATTCGTAATGGCAGAAGTAATAGTAGCGGCATTGAGAGCTGTAGAAGTAGTAGCAGTAATAATGCCTTTGGTCATTGTGCCTTTTTGGTCTAGTTCAGTATCCCCTCCTCATGTCCTGGTAGTTTCGACAGAACACTTTCAGCCGTTTCTGAGATACTGCTGATACACCCTTTTGACAACCTGCATGCACCTAGTGTGTTTTATTTAGTCCAAAATCCCCGTCATAAGTTCCTCACTGTTTCACTTTAATAATATTAGCCTTACTATAGTAGCATTAATAGTAACAGCAGTACTACTGCTAGCAGTAATAGTATTAGTAGGCACGTAGTACATTTTATTAGTTCAACACCCTCTCCTGAAAGTTTCAACATAATTTTCTAAACCGTTTCTGATATATTTATCGTACGTCCTCTTGACAGCCTGCATATACATAGCGTGTTTCAATTTAATTCAACATCCTCCTCAACCTTTCCTGAAATTTTCTCATTACCATCCTTAGTCTTGATAGTATTATTGGTAGTAGCAGCAGAAGTAGTATGCATATAGTACTCTTTGATTGATTTAACATCCCCCTCAACATGTGCTAAAAGTTTCATCTTAATGTTCTAAGCCATTCTTGAGATGTCACGCCCTTTTGATAATCTGTATTGACATAGTGGGTTTCGATTTAGTTAAACACCCCACTCAACATTCGCTTAAAGTTTTACCTTAATACCCTTAGCTTCATTAGTAATAGTAGTTGAAGTCGTATTAGTAGTAGTCGTAGTAGTAGCAACAGTAGTAGTAGTAGCAGCAGTAGTAACAGTAGTCGTAATAGTAGTAGTAGCAGTACTTTTTGTTGTAGCACCAGTAGTAAAACCATGCTGTCAAAATAATAGTTTAAAATTTGATCTAATTACTTTAAAGACCGGCTTTGATAAAAGTGAAAGCACTAAAATGAAAAACATTTTTTAAACTTTAATATTTAAAAATATAACATTTTTATGTGTTTTCACATATTTAGGCTATATATTTATTTTGTAGACTTTAAACAGTCTAAAAAAATTGCTAGGATTACTTAGCTTTTAGTTTTAAGAAGCAAGGATGCATAAGCTCAACCTACATCTGTTATGCTTAGCAAGGTTAGATGATTTTCAGGTAGGTCTACTTAGCTTTTAGTATTAAGAAGCAAGAATGCATAAGTTCAACTTGCATCTGTTATCCTATGCAAAGTTAGATGCTTTTCAGGTAGGTCTACTTAGCTTTCAGTATTAAGAAGCAAGGATGCATAAGGTCAACCTGAATCTGTTATGCTTTGCAAATTTAAATGCTTTTCAGGTATGTCTACTAAGATTTTAGTTTTAAGAAGTAAGGATGTATAAGCTGAACCTGCATCTTTTATGCTTAGCAAGGTTCAATGATTTTCAGTTAGGCCTACTTAGCTTTTAGTTTTAATAAGCAAGGATGCATAAGGTCAACTTGCATCTGTTATGCTTAGCAAGGTTAAATGATTTTCAGGTATTCTACTAAGATTTTAGTTTTAAGAAGTAAGGATGCATAAGCTCAACTTGGATCTGTTATCTATAGCAAGATAGGCCTACTTAGCTTTTAGTTTTAAGAAGCAAGGATGCATAAGCTCAACTTGCATCCGTTATCCTTCGCAATGTTAGATGATTTTCAGGTAGGCCTAATTAGCTGGCCTCCCCCAGGACACTCAGCGTGTCCCCAGGTGGCGATAGGGAAACGCCCTAGAAATATTTACGGTAACTACATAGGAGGCATTGACCAAGGGGGGACCCTGTTCCTGGGGGTCCGTAAGACAAACTAGGGTACCCTCACTTGGGGTCATAAGTGAAGGGGGAGGAGGAAAAAGGTCCCTGGAGGAGGAGGAAGGTCCCTCGATAGTATACTCAGTAGGTGTATCCACAAGTCCCATGAGTTAAAAACCTTCTCCCAGTAATGGGTTAAATTGCATGGTGATGCAGAACACCATCGTGAGAGGATCCTCTATAGGAGGACAACTGCGACAGCGCGTAAGATCCAGATATTTGGACAACGGCCTCTGTGAAGGGCTGCCTCGACCCTTTTGGGGTACCTGAAATACTGGAGACCTTGCGGTTAATTCTAATCCCACTTGAGGAGTGGCGCCCCTTGAGGAAATTATAGCCTAGTAAACGACACAGCATTCGCACAGGATTCTGTTCAATGGATAATTCTTCTGGGCTTTGTATGTTTTGAAGGGCGCCTTCGGGCTGAAAAATCCCTTCCTAGCTAATTTATCTACCATGGGCTGCCTCCCCGTAGTAGCATAATATTTGTAGGCCTGAATATATAATGGGTCGGAGGTAATAGGCTTGAGATTGTCTTTGCAGGATTTCGACTCTTGTTGATAGAAGAGCATCACCAAGTGCTGAAAACCATGTTGTGACCAAGATGGGCCCAGGATTTCACAAAGCCTCCATTCATGGAGGTCCCAGGGACTTCTTGCTGTCCGGTTCTAAGCCGGCTTAAACACTTTGGTGTAGACTGGAGAAGATATGTGATCCCCTTCTTGCTATGTTATCCGGGATAATTGCTTTTCCTGTGGCCAAAATAATTTTAAAGATTTAAAAAACATGATAATTGGAACTTGGAATGTTACAACGTTAATAAATTACCATCATATCGACATTTTGACTGACGGATTCAGACGATTCGAACTGGACTTATTAGGAGTTTCAGAAACTCATATCCCAGGGGTAGGAAGCCTGAAATTAGGCGCTATAGAATTTATTTACTCAGGCAGTAAGGATGGGGTACATAGACACGGAGTAGGGCTCATGATGAATAAGGAAGATGCTAAGTCTTGTTTAGGCTGGGAAGGTATTAATAATAGAATACTAATTGCTTATTTTATGACTAAAAAGTTCAAGGTATCAGTTATAGTAGTATATTCCCCAGTAGAACCGACTGACGGAGATACTAGCGACTCAGATGAATTTACTTAAAGTTACAGGAGCAAACAGACAGGGTCCCAGGCAGAAATATGATGTTTTTACTAGGAGATATTCACACCCAGCTCGGTAAATACAGAGATAGATGGTATCCTGGCCGTGGTAAATTTGGTGTAAGAAAAGAAAACAGTAATGGATACAGACTTTTGCAATTTTGTAGGTCTAACACTCTAGTTATAACCAACACGGTGTTTGGTCATAGAATGGCTCATAAATTAACATGGTATTCACATGATGGTAAGACGGCAAACCTTATTGATTATGTTATAGTAAACCAAAGACTGGCAGGATCAATACAAGGTACTAGGGTATATTGGAGTGCTGTTATTGATGTTAAAAGTAAAGATCACCATCTAGTAGTGTCAAGGGTTAATTTAAAGCTCAAATTTCGGAAGGGTAATTACCTCCCAGGAGGCTATGATGTTGGTAGACTCAAGGATGAAAACTTGAGAGAAACTTTGCAGAAAAAGTTGTATACTAAACTTAACTAAACTAAACTTAGAGTTTAAAATTTGATAACGTGGAAGATGGTTGGAATAATTTTAGAAAAATAATTTGTGAAGTTGCTGAAGGTGTCGTAGGGAAGAAAGCTAGGACTGCAGCTAAGAATAATAGTGAAGAAAATTTATTTTTAATAGAAAGGAGAAAGGACTTGTACAAGAATAATTTGAGTGATAGATCATATGAAAACAAAAGGAATGTAAGGAAAGTGGAGAAAGCATTAATGTATGAACTAAGGTGGTGTGAAGTGGAGGCAATGAATAAAACTGCCGAGGATTTGCAAGATACAGCCAGAAGGTATTATAGTAATATATTGTACTGATGTATTCATAATTGGAAAAGGAGGGCTCAATCAAGGCTTGGCTTAGTCAAAGACAGGAACTAGGCCTCAATTGCCAATAGGAAAAGACGTTACAGGAGTTGGACAGAATATTTTGATCATTTGCTGAACCGAGATAGAGTTGCAGGTAAAGATATAGAGAAAATGAAAAAGTTTGTGATACATTGAATGTGAGGTAAGATTTGTTTTGCGAGGAAGAATTAACGACAGTACTAAAAGGATTAAAAAATAATAAAGCTCCAGGTGCTGATAGGGTAGTAAATGAGTTTCTTAAATATGGTGGTTCTGACGTTAGAAACAAGTTACTGAAGATTATGAATATGATTTTTGCAAAAAGGGAAGTACCAAATGATTTTAGGAGAACCTTAATTAAGCCACTTTATAAGAAAGGTGATAAAATTGAGTGTGGTAATTATCGAGGCATTAGTCTGTTCTCTGTAGGTAGCAAATTACTCACTAATATGATACTTTTTAGACAGAGAGATGCCGTAGACAAAGCTTTAAGAGAAGAACAGTGCGGTTTTAGAAAAGGTAGCGGATGCGTCGACCAAATTTTCGCTCTTAGGTTAATAATTGAGAAGTGCCTGAGTTGTCAAACACCTTTGGTCCTTAGTTTTATAGATTATGAGTAAGCCTTCAATTCTGTTGGTAGAAGAGCTATAGCGAAGGTCTTATCCTTGTATGGTATACCAGACGAATAGATTAAATTAGTAGTCCTATGATACAATAATAGTACTGCTGCAGTTAAGGTAGCAAATGAGGTTAGCAGCTGGTTTTGTATTAAATCAGGAGTTAAGTTGGGCTGTGGTTCTATCTCCCTTTATAATGATTATTTTGATGGATTTTGTATTAAGGAGCACAGGAGAGGCAATGGGAAACCACGGAATCAAATGGGGAGGAAAAAGTCTCCTGGACTTAGATTATGCTGATGATTTAAGCATCTTAGAGGAAAGCGTGAGCAAAATGAATGAGCTTTTAGAGGTTTTGCGAGTTCAGGGTGCTAGAATAGGTTTGAAAATTAAATATGAAAAGGTGATGATGGGAAGTGAAAAGCATGATCAAATGGGTAACTTCCATTACCATGGTAGCATTATTAGTAAAGGCTGTGGGCACAGCGAAAATATTTAAAGTAGAATATTCAAGGCTCGGGGTGTTTTATCACAATTACAAAAAGTTCGGAAGAATAGGAAGATTAGTCTGCAAACCATATTAGAAGCTACAGTGGTGAGAGTAGTCCAATATGGCTCTGAAGCATGGGCGCTTCCAAAAGCGGATGAAGATTTGCTAGATGTATTCCAGAGAAATTGCTTAAGGATTGTTCTGGGTACCCCGATGACTGACCGTATTTCGAACAATAGACTGTACGAAAAATGTGGTTCAGTACCGTTCTCTAGGGCTATAATGAAAGAAAGGTTGAAATAGTTAGGGCACGTTGTGCGGATGAAGGTTGACAGATTGCCGAAGATTTTTCTTTTCGACCAACCGTCTATGGCTAAACGGAAAGCAGGTAGTCCTAGTCTGGGGTAGGAGGACGTCATAAAGAAAGATTTAAAGAAAATGGGAATTTCATGGGAGGGTGTAAAGAGGGAGGCTTTGAATAGATTGGGATGAAGGAGGAGCGTGCGTAGCTGTGTTGGCCTCAGGCGGCTTGGTGCTGCGGTGAGTTGTTAGTAGTAGTGGTAGTATTTTTTTTAAAATCGCTCTATCGTGACTGATAAATCACGCTTTTACAAATCAGGAGCATGCTATGCAGTATTGTTATTGTGCATCTACATAATTTGTAAATCTTAATCTAATTTAAGATTTACCGGACGACCGCAGATAACCCGACAACTAAAAAATCCACCAGGGAATAACCTAGAGTTACTGTAATTCAGATAAAATAAGTAGCCTTGAAAAAGAAGAAGAGAAAAAAACGCAATAGACCAACTATTGTATTCTAGTAAAAACTTACGTTGCCCCGATCTGTCGCAGCATTAAGAACCTCGGAGTAAAATGATATCTCACAAATCTTCCACTATATGGCTCTTCCGTGTCTGAATCATCTTCACTAGAAATAGAATCTGAAAACATAAAAAAAATGACCAAAAAGAATATCAAGAGTTGTATTTTGTATCAGAAAATATTATTACCTAAGTAGAATTTAACAATTAGATTTGAACAATTGGTTAGGGTTAATACTCGGTCAATATAGCATCGATTTATTCTCCAAAGCCGCTTCGTTGATTGTAAATAAGCCCCATCACAACAAAGGCAACGCTATAGCGTTGCCTATAGTAAAGGCCATACGGTTTCAATATTTTATTATTATTAATTAAAAAAACTTTCCGAAAAAAAAGTTTTTCAAAGAAAAGTAAACGCCATTTTAAACTTAAGCTCAGCAGATACAAATACCTGTTAAAATTCAAACTCAAAACGACCAGAAATTACTATTAAAGAATAAATGAAACCCAAAACGAACAGAAATTAAATAAACAATCATAGGAAAAAACATATAATAAGTAATAATATAAATGAATAAATAGATCTTAAAGCGAGTAATGCTTCGATTGAATATGAAAATCAAGCTTAAAACGAAAAAAAATATTTTGCCACTGAAGTATAAATGAAACTTAAAACGAACAGAAATTCAATAAACAATCAATGCAAACAAACATACAATAGATATTAATGTAAATGAATGAATAAATATTAAAACGAATGAAACTTTAGTTAAATATGCAAATCAATCTTGAAATGAACAAAAATCACTACATACAAGAGTTTGGGTATCGCCTCCTTCACTCACTGTAAAAGTCTAAAACCTGCTGCGTTATTGGCGCTTTACTGAAAACCAATTTTATTACAAATATTATCTTTTGTACTTAATATTGAAAATAAACATTAGAACTATAGTAAAAGTTTGAACTGATGAACTTTCTGCAATTAATATCATTTTACATCAAATATTCAGTTTAATCTATTAGTTCTTTCTAAAGTTGTTCAAGACGAATATAGTTTCACTACAAACAAGATTTTGAATACTGCCCCCTTCCTTCACTTTAAAAAACAAAAGCCTACTGCATTATTGGCGCTTCACTGAAAACGAATTATATGACAAATATTTTCTTTTCCAGTTCTTACAGCATTGAAAATAAATATAAAATTACAGTGAAATTAATTCTTGAACTGATGGATCTTTCAGCAATTAATATCATTATATATCAAATATTCAATTTGATTTTGTTTATACTCTCCAAGACTGTTCAAGACACGAATAGTTTTCAGTAAAGCGCCAATGTCGCAGTTGGTTTTAGACTTTTACAGTTACAGAAGGAGGCGATACCCAAACTCATGTATGTGGTGATTTTTGTTCGTTTCAAGATTGGTTTGCATATTCAACTTAAGTTTCACTCGTTTTAAGATTTATTCATTCATTTACATTAATATCTATTGTGTGTTTGTTTTCATTGATTGTTTATTTAATTTCTGTTCGTTTTAAGTTTCATTTATACTTCAATAGCAAAATATTTGTTTCGTTTTAAGCTTGATTTTCATATTCAATCCAAGGATTAATCACTTTAAGATCTATTTATTCATTTATATTATAACTTGTTGTATGTTTCTTGCTATGATTGTTTATTTAATTTATGTTCGTTTTGGGTTTCATTTATTCTTTAATAGTAATTTCTGGTCGTTTTGAGTTTGAATTTTAACAAATTTTTGTATCTGCTGAGCTTAAGTTTAAAATGGCCTTTTCTTTTCTTTAAAAAACTTTTTTTCGGAAAGTTTTTTTTAATTAATCTCGTTAAAACGACTGATTTTCAGGAGTTTATAAAGCTACGCTAACCGGTTAACCACCCATTGGGGAAAAAAGGAGGAGGAGCAATGATTTTCCCAAAGGATTGCCAATCTCCAACCCTTATCCATGTACCAGGTCTAGGTGATTGCGTTGAAATCATTTGGATATCTACAAAGCCCAAATGCCTACCGCGGCCTTACACTAATTAAAAAATTTACCCTTTTTATTATTCACCCCGACAGAATGCTTGTTCTCGTCATAATTTTCATGAGAGGCTACAAGCAAGTCTTGACTTTGTGACGACAAAGTATCTAAATGCCGGCAACTTTGTAGCAGGAGAAACAAACGAACCAAGTTTTAACTATCTGTACAAAGATCAGAAACTTAAGCAAATTGTTGATTTCCCTTCTACAAGGGGTGAAACCAGCTTGGATGTTATTTGCACCAACCTTAAAACCTTCTACAATATTCCGACTACCCTTCCCCCCCTTGGTGGTAGCTATCATTTCATGCTACATTTGAAACCACTGCTAGTTTTAAAACAAAT
Source organism: Artemia sp. Qi Xiang Cuo (assembly GCF_049724085.1). Taxonomy (NCBI): domain Eukaryota; kingdom Metazoa; phylum Arthropoda; class Branchiopoda; order Anostraca; family Artemiidae; genus Artemia; species Artemia sp. Qi Xiang Cuo. The sequence goes on along the minus strand of NC_142798.1, from coordinate 48,475,318 downwards.
TACTCAGTTTCTGAATTTTCGCACCGGCCAATAACAAGTCAAGGTCTGTTTGATTTTAGATCTTGGATTACGTCTGAGAGTTGGGATGATATCTTAATTCAAAGGTTAGTTTGTTTCAAACAAAATTAATGAGAAATTACCAAAATTGTTTCCCAGAGGTTACCAAGAAGGTATGTTTCCCAGATGAACCTTACATTAATGAAAAAATAAAAGGACTAATCCATTTGAAACTAAAACTTTTTCGCATTGGAAGGAAAGAGGAAGCCCTAACCCTCCGTAAACAAATAAAGAAAGAAATACGTCGTGCTGCTTCTCGTTATAGTAATAATAAATTAAATTACTTAAAATAGAGCAAACCTCAACAATGGTTTAAGAAAGTGAAAGAAATAGTGGGTCGGTCGTGCGAGAACCTTGATTTTCTTCTGGATGAACCGCCAGAACAGACAGCCAATGAGCTTAATAAACATCTAGATAGCATTGTGCAAACGTTCCCCCCTCTCTCGGAAAACCAGCTAATCCCTGAAACTCTAAAAGATAAATCCCTGAAATTTCAGCGAAACAAATAATAGAAAAAATACAGAAACTGAAAAAAACTAGTTTTTGCCCCATGGATATCCCGAACGGTCAAATAAAAGCTTTCTCCGATAAACTATCAACACCCCTTGCTAGTATTTTTAATGATATTAGTATTTCCAGATGTTACCTGTTGTGCTGGAAGCTGGGCTATATTATTCCAATCCAAAAAAAGGGAGGCATGAATGATTTTACTGGACTAAGACCAATCACCTTAACCCCAGTTTTTTTTTCAAAAATGTCCAAGGGTTTCTTAACTAATTGGTTAAAGGCAGAGATTCTTGAACTTATTGACTTACAGAAGTTTGGAAACCTGAAGGAGACATCTACTTCCCACTACCTTTTTAGTCTTCTTGACACCGTTCTTAAAAACCTTGAAAATCCTGATACTTGGTTGAATCTTTTATTAATTGATCTCCATAAAGCGTTTGACCAAATTAACCACAATATCCTTTTAAATAAAATGCTGACAGAGTTTCAAGTGAGCCTCTTTCCAGCTAAAGTTGCTGCCACCTTTTTAACAAATAGTTCTCAAGTGCTTAAATATAAAAATGTTTATTCCGATCCCCTACCTATCTATTGTGGGGTGCCCCAGGGAACTCTAATGGGTCCCATTATATTTCTTATAATGATTAATAGTCTTATGACTGACCACACAGAGCGATCGAAGTATGTGGACGACCTGTCTGTACTTGAGGTTTGTCGACGAAATATTAAAAGCACAATTATGACATTACTTCGCGGTGTCAAACAGGAGGCTTCTTTGCCGAACATGAAAGTTAACGATAGTAAATCGTCAGTTCTGACAGTTAATTTTTTTAAATCACCCCTTCTTTCATAAACACCATTCCTCCCAAAACCTTTGTCACATGCATTATCCTACTTGGGGTGACAATCACTGCTGACATGAAGTGGGATGTCCATGTTCAAAATATCTTAAAACAAGCTTCCCCTTCGGTTTCCCTTCTGAAACTTTTTTTTAAAATTTTCTTGCCCCCCTTATGATCTTCTCCAACTTTATTGTTGTTTTATTCTGCCAATACTGGAGTTCGCTTGTCCAGTGTGGCATTACGGTCTTTCTTCAGAGCATATTTATAAGATTAAAATGTCCAAAAACGAGCAATTAGAATCGTAAATGGTGAAGGAAGGGTTCCATATCTTTATCTACTAGGTAAGTTCAAGCTCACCACGTTGGCCGAGAGAAAGAACTTCCTATGCTTTCGTTTCGGTACCAAGACCCTGTCTGTTCCTCGATCACGTTCCATCATTCCCGAACCCTACCTTCCCGCCCGTAACACACCGTCCCGTATAAAATCCCAATATGTCCCCAAACTGACCCCCATCCCCGATAAACATGAAAGATATCGGAAGAGTTTTGTTTTCAGTTTTGTTGAGTTATATAATAGAAAGGAACATTAGTCATTAATTTTATTGTTATCTATTTATTTTTTCTTTTTGACTTTTTCGACTTTTTAACTAAGTTTTGACTCATCACATTTTTTATGTATTTTCATTAATTTTATTATTATCTATTTATTTTTATTTTTGCGTTTTAACTAAGTGTTGACTTTTTTTTAATGTATTTTGTACAATGAATTATGTTTGACGTGAACGTCGAGTTCTCACGATGATATATACATATATATATATATATATATATATATATATTATATAGATGATATATATATATATATATATATATATATATATATATATATATATATATCATCTATATAATATATAGATATATATATATATATATTTATATATATATACTACTACTACTACTACTAACAACTCACCGTAGCACCAAGCCGCCTGAGGCCAACACAGCTACGCACGATCCTCCTCCACCCCAATCTATTCAAAGCCTCCCTTTTTAAACCCACCCACGAAGCTCCCATTTCCTTTAAATCTTTCTTTATGACGTCCTCCCACCCCAGAGGGGCATGACCTGCTTTCCGTTTAGCCCTAAATGTTTGGCCGAAAAGAACAACCTTCGGCAATCTGTCATCCTACATCCGCAAAACGTGCCATAACCACCTGAACCTTTCTTCCATTATAGCCCTAGAGAGCGGTATTGAACCACATTTTTCGTATAGCCTATTGTTTGAAATACGGTCAGTCAGCCGGGTACCCAGAAGAATCCTTAAGCAATTTCTCTGGAAAATATCTAGCAAATCTTCATCCCCTCTTCGGAGCGTCGATGCTTCAGAGTCATATTTGACCACTGTCATCACTGTAGCTTCTAATATTATAATTTTGGTTTGCAGACTTATCTTACTATTCTTCCAGAATTTTTTTAACTGTGAAAAAATACCCTGAGCCTTGGTTATTCTACTTTTAACATCTTCACTGCTCACACCATCTTTACTAATAATACTACCAAGGTAAGTGAAGCTGCCCACCTGATCAATCTTTTCATTACCCAACGTGACCTTTTCATCTTATCTTATTCCTAGCTTTTGAGACTTAATCTTCCTAACATTAATTTTCAAACTAATTCTAGCACCCTGAACTCGCAAAACCTCTAAAACTTCATTTATTTTGCTCACACTTTCATCTAGGACGCTTCAAACATCAGCATAATCCAAGTACAGGAGACTTTTTCTTCCCCATTTAAATCCGTGGTCTTCCATTGCCTTTCCTGTGCTCCTTAAGACAAAATCCATCAAAATAATCCATATGAAGGGGGATAGAACACAACCCTGCTTAACTCCTGATTTAATACAAAACCAGCTGCTAACCTCATTTCCTACCTTAACTGCAGCAGTGTTATTCTCGTACATAGCACTAATCACTTTAAGGTATTTGTCTGGTCTACCATACAAGGATAAAACCTTTACTGAAGTCCTTCTAACAAGAAAATCGAACGTTTGCTTGTAATCATATAATTGAGGACCAAAGGTTTTTGAAAATACAGGAACTTCTCAATTATTAACCTAAGAGTGAAAATTTGGTCGACACATACTCTACTTTTTCTAAAACTGCACTGTTTTTGTCTTAAAACTTTGTTTACGGCATCTCTCAGTCTAAAAAGTATCATATTAATTAGTGACTTACTACCTACAGAGACCAGACTAATCCCTCGATAATTACCACACTCTCTCTTATCACCTTTCTTATGAAGTGGCTTAATTAAAGTTTCCCTAAAATCGTTAGGTACTTCCCCTTTTTCAAAAATCATATTCATAATCTTCAATAACTTATTTCTGACCTCAGAGCCACCATATTTAAGAAACTCATTTACCACCCTATCAGGACCTGGAGCCTTGTTATTCTTTAATCCTTTTAGTACTGTTGCTAATTCCTCCTCACAAAACAAATCTTCCTTCACATCCAAGGTATCACAAACTTTTTCATTTTCCTCTATATTTTTTCCTGCAGCTCTATCTCGGTTAAGCAAGTTCTCAAAATGTTCGGCCCATCTCTCTTTAGTTTTTTCCTTATCGCTAATTGCGACACCACTCCTATCTTTAACTGGGACAAGTCCATATTGACTACTCCCTCTCAATTGTTAACGTGCCAGTACAAAGTTTTACTATTATACCGTCTAGCTGCATCTTCAAGATCGTCGGCAATTTTATCCACGGCCTCCACTTCACACCTTTTTAGTTTATATTTTAATGTTTTCTGCACTTTCTTTACATTTCTTTTGTTTTCATACGAATTATCACTCTAACAATCCTTGTACAAGTCCTTTATCTTTTCTATTAAACATAAAGCTTTTTCACTAATATTCTTAGCTGCAGTTCTTGCTTTCTTCCCTAAGACACCTTCAGCAACTTCACAAATTACTTTTCTAAAGTTATTGCAACCATCTTCAAAATTATCAAATTCTAAATTCTGGAGTTTAGTATTAAAATGCTCCTGGAAAGTTTCTCTCAAATTCTCCTCCTTGAGTCTACCAACATCACAACTTCCCAAAAGGTAGTTACCCTTCCGATATTTCAGTTTTAAATTAGCCCTTGACACTACTAGATGGTGATCTTTACTTTTAACATCAATAACAGTACTCCTATATACCCTAGTATCTTGTATTGATTCTGCCAGTCTTCGGTTTACTATAACATAATCATTGAGGTTTGCTGTCTTACCATCACGTCATTACCATGTTAACTTATGAGCCATTTTATGACCAAACACCGTATTGGTTATAACTAGATTGTTATAGCTACAAAATTGCAGAAGTCTGTATCCATTACTGTTTTCTGTTCCTACACCAAATTTACCAAGGCTAGGGTACAATCAATCCATGTTTCTACCAACCTGGGCATTTAAATCTTCCATAATGACATGATATTTCTAACTTGGACCATGCCTATTTGCTCTTGTAACATTAATTAAAATTCATTTGAGTCCCTAGTATCTCCGTCAATCGGTTCTACAGGGCCTTATACTGCTATAACTGATGCCCTGAACTTTCTAGTCATCAATTGCGCAATTAGTATTCTATTATTAATACCTTCCTAGCTTAAACAAGACTTTGCAGCTTTTTTATTCATCATCAGCCCTACTCCTTGTCTGTGTACCCCATCCTCCATGCCTGAGTAAACAAATTCTATATCATTTAATTTCATGTCTCCCGCCCCTGGGATATAAGCTTACAAAACTCCCAATAAGTCTACCTTAAATTGTCTGAAGTTGTCAGTCAAAATGTCGATAAGACAATCATTTTTTAACTTCGTGACGTTTCAAGTTACAATTTTAATGTTCTTTACATCATTGGAATTATTGCTACACCGTGAAAAGCACTGATCCCGAACAACAAAGCAGAACGGACGTCACACATCTTCCCAAGTCTCCACCGAAGTGCTTAAGCTGGCTTAGAACCAGACAGCAAGAAGTCCCTGGGCCCTCCATGCATGGAGGCTTTGTGCAATCCTGGGCCCATCTTGGTTACAACATGGTTTTCAGCACTTGGCGATGCTCTTCTATCAACAAGAGTCGAAATCCTGCACAGACATTCTCAAGCCTATTACCTCCGACTCATTATATATTCATGCCTACAAATATTATGCTACTACGGGGAGGCAACCCATAATAGATAAATTAGCTAGGAAGAGGTTTTTCAGCCCAAAGACGCCCATCAAAACATACCAAGCGCAGAAGAGTTGTCCATTAGTCAGAATCCCGTGCGAATGCTGTGTCGTTTACCATGCTATGATTTCCTAGAGGGGCGCCACTCCTCAAGTGCGAATATAGTTTACCGCAAGGTCCGCAGTCTTGCAGGTACCCCTAAAAGGTCGAGGCAAACCTTTGCAGAGGCCGTTTTCCACAGATCTGGGTCTTACGCCCTGCCAAAGTTGTCCTCCTATAAAGGATCCTCCCGCGATGGTGTTCTGCATCACCAGGCAATTTAATCCGTTACTGGGAGAAAGTATTCAGTTCATGGGACTTGTGGACAAACCAGCGGGCCCTTTAGTTTACTTTTCAGGGGCCTTCTGCCTCCTCCACCTTTATTTATGACCCCGGGTAAGGGTGTTCCAAGATTCCATTTTGGACCTCCAGGCATATGGTCCCCCCTTGGTCTTTGCTTCCTATTGAGATACCCAAAAACACAATATACTTAAAAATACAAATAACTCACTAAACATATATGTTATACACATAAATATAGAACTCACTGAAATATTTAACCTACTATTTATAAATGTGTATAGCTTACTGAATATATAAATTATATACAGAAATATAGAACTCACTGACATATTTAACCTACTACTTATAAATATATATAACTCACTGAATATATAAGTTATGTAAAGAAATATATAGCTTACTGACATATTTAACCAACTACTTATAAATATATATAGCTCACTGAATATATAAGTTATATACAGAAACATACACCTTACTGATATATTTAACCAACTACTTGTGAAAACAGATAACTCACTGAATACATAAGTTATATACAGAAATATACAACTTACTGACATACTTAACCTACTACTTATAAATATATATAACTCACTGACTATATAAGTTATATACAGAAATATATAACTTACTAACATATTTAACCTACTACTTATGAATACGTATAACTCACTGGCTATACAAATTGTATACAGAAATATATAGTTTACTAACATATTTAACCTACTACTTATAAATATATATAACTCACTGAATATATAAGTTAAATACAGAAATACAGAAATCACTGACATAATTAACCTACTACTTATAAATATATATAACTCATTGACTATATAAGTTATATACAGAAATATAGAACTTACTGACATATTTAACCTACTACTTATAAATATATATAACTCACTGAATATATAAGTTATATACAGAAATATATAACTTACTGACATATTGAACCTACTACTTATAAATATATATAACTCACTGAATATATAAGTTATATACAAAAATATAGAACTCACTGACATATTTAACCTACTACTTATAAATATATATAACTCACTGAATATATAAGTTATATACAGAAATATAGAACTCACTGAAATATTTAATCTACTACTTATAAATATATATAACTCACTGAATGTATAAGTTATATACAAAGATATATAACTTACTGACATATTTAACCAACTACTTATAAATATATATAACTCACTGAATATATAAGTTATATACAGAAGCATACAACTTACTGACATATTTAACCTACTACTTATAAATATATATAACTCACTGAATATATAAGTTATATACAGAAATGTATAACTTACTGACATATTTAACCTACTACTTATAAATATATATAACTTACTGAATATATAAGTTATATACAGAAATATATAACTATCTGACATATTCAACCCACCACCCACAAATACATACAACTCACCGAATACATAAGTTCCACACAGAAACATACAACTCACTGACATATCTAACCTACTACCTACAAATACACATAACCCACTGAACATACAAGTTATACACAGAAATACACAACCCACTGACATATTTATAATATATAACATATATATAATATATAATAACATATATATATAATATAATGCCTGTTAATTCAAGCAAATTTATGGTCCTATGTCAATTTTAAATTATTGGTCAACCTTCTTAAGACCATAGGTGGGCGTGCCTTGTTTGCCTCTCATTACAGGCAATCTAACGGTCTTATGTCAATTTTTGAATTCTTGATCAGCATGCTTAAGACTCTAGGCAGGCATGCCTTTCCAAAAACTAACCTACAAGTATGAGTCCAGTAAGAGAGTCATGCATACTCCTGCCATTTACCTGTGCCCCAGCCATTTAAACATTTGCCTCTCAATTACTTGGACTATCTGTCTTGGCTTTTCTCTGTCTAAAATTACCCAGCGTCTTGATGCAACCTATTGCAAAATACTTGAGAACTGCAATTCAGAACCCCAGCCATATATTTATATATATATATATATATATATATATATATATATATATATATATATATATATATATAGGGTGGAAGGTTCCACCCTTGGAACCTTCCATGGGTGGTTCCAAGGGAACCACCGATTTTTTGTTTTAATTTTAGTTTCCTTTTTTTATTTATTTTTGCTGGGTTACTACTGTTTTTTTTATATTTTATTATTTATTTGTATGATACATTTAAAGAGGTTTACAATTCTTGGAGTGGCTTAATTTTTTGAATTTTTTGGTTTATTGAGTTTTAATTTGTACGTATTTGCTCCTGTTTTTGTGTGTGTTTTTTTTTTCATTTTCCTTCTTTTTGTTATACTCCATCGTAATGCTTTGCATTTTGATGGGTTATAAAATTAATATATATATATATATATATATATATATATATATATATATATATATATATATATATATATATATATATATATATATATATATATATATATATATATATATATATATTTGGAGGTAATGATGCTCGTCCGGAGTTAGTTCCCATGCAAATTGGCGCATGAAGAACGAGCTCCACGTGCCTCTGGATACCTGGCTAGCCACCAGAGAACCAAATGCATCTAGGGACGGTTGGGTTGGCAGCCCTCCTCCTGAAACTTCTATTGCTACGAATGGAACCAGAAATTCAGCCTCGGATATATCATCTCAAACCCCGTATCGACCTCGGACCGCCCAAGGAAAATCCCCTCTGAACATCGTTGACCAAGGTGGCACCAATGTGGCCAGCTGGAACGTCCTGACGCTGAACCAACCTGGTTCGAAGCTTCTTTTAGCGAAAGAACTAAAAAATATAAAGTCACAATAGCTGGAGTCACCGAAACACACCTCCCTGGACATGGTGAAGAGGACATAGGTGAAGGACGCACATTGCTGTGGTCTGGCGGTAGCCAAAGAAGAGCAGGCGTTGGCCTAGCACTGAACAGTGCTGCACGTAAAGCCCTCCTGTCATTCAAACCAGTATCGCATAGACTCCTGACCGCAAGACTGGATGGGAAGCACGGCAAAATAACTGTCATTACGTGCTATGCCCCCACAAACGACGCTGATGAAGAAGACAAAGACGATTTCTATAACCTGCTTAGTTCTGAACTATCTTCTGTACCTCCCCATGACTACCTCCTCCTCCTATGAGACTTGAATGCAAGTATTTCAAACGAATCAGGCCTGTGGGATATCGCTGTTGGACCTGTTACAGTGGATAGCCTAAACGATAATGGAGAGAGGCTGCTGAATTGTTGTCTGGCCCACAATCTAACGATTGCGAACACATGGTTCCAGAGACCAAATATAGTTAAGTACACCTGGTATAGCAATGATGGATCAACAAAGAAGATGCTCGACTACATCATCTTACGTCGACGATGGTTGTCGTCTGTCCGGAATTGCCACACCTACCATGGTACTGATCTTGCGATAGCCAACCACCAACTTGGAGTAGCCAAACTTCAGATCCGTCTCTAAGCATAGATTACCAGCCAATCGGGTTGAAAAATTGATACTAGTTGTATACAATAGGAACCCGCTCTGGCTGAGTAGTACCTTGCGGTGATATCAAGCAGATTTGAGGTCCTCGGCCAATGCGATGATAGTGAATTTGCATGGAAGTCCTTCAAAGAGAACACTCTTGCGGCAGCAACTGACGTTGTTGGAATGAGGCAACGGAAGAAAAAGGACTGGATCAGTAATCACTCCCTTGCCATCATAGAGCTCAGGCGAGAAGCACGTCTTGGCGGAGACATGGCTACATACAGACTGCTAAACAAAGAGCGCAATTCCATGTTGCATAAAGACCGCAAGGCTTTTATTGACAGCAAGGCATCCGAACTGCAAGAGGCCGCCAAGAAAAAGGACAGTGGAGCCACCTACAGGATTCTTCGTGAGCTGTCAGGTAAGCACACTCAAACTACGCCATACCTTCTAAGCGCTAGCGGTGAGAATATCTACGACCAATCACAATGCCTCCGCCAGTGGGAGGACCACTTTGAGAAGCTGCTCAACTCAGATCCACCAGACCAGACGGACCATGAGCTAGCAGCTGCTGCGGCTACTACCATACCTGCTCCTGATGGTCCTGAATTTACAGCGGAGGAGATAAAAGCTGCCACCCACAAGCTAAAGAATAATAAAGCGCCAGGAATATGTCGCCTAACATCGGAATTCCTTAAAAATGGGGGTCCAGCCATGATCCTCTGGTTACAAATGCTGTTTAACCTTGTGTGGCACTCTAAAAAAATCCCCTCAGACTGTAAGAAGGGTCTACTTGTGCCAATCTACAAGAGGAAGGGGAGCAAAGCAGAATGTAGCAATTATCGTGACATAACTTTACTCTCAGTTCCTGGAAAGCTCTTCGCTATGCTGCCTCTCAAACGGGCAACAAGATACCTCCATGCCCTGCGTCGCCCCCAGCAAGCTGGCTTTATGCCAGGCAGGTCCACCACCGAGCAAATCCATACGATAAGACAGCTAGTAGAGAAAACTCTTGAATATAAGAGGAAGGCGTACACTGCCTTTGTTGATTTTCGATCTGCCTTCGACACTGTCGATAGGCAGTCACTATGGCTAATCCTCCAGTCTGCTGGCGTACCCACGAAAATCATCCGTCTCCTCAAAGAACTGTATAATAGCACTGAAAGTGCGGTGATTGTAAATGGATGGCCTTCTGGATATTTCAAAATTAAAAATGGTGTCCGGCAACGATGTGCCGCTGCACCTGAGCTCTTTAACTGTGTAATAGACCACATCCTGAATAAAACACAGCAGGTGCAGCCATTTGGCATAGGCTTTGCTGGAAGAGTTCTTTCAGACGTCGACTTTGCCGACGACGTGGCGCTAATATGCAAAAACATTAGTGACCTCAAAACTACACTGGAAACACTGGCCTCTGCCGCTGAGAAATTCGGTCTGAAAATAAATTGGTCCAAGACCAAGATAATGCCCGTTGAGAAAACGCCGTCCAACCCCCTGTCATCTGTGGAAATTTGTGGCCAGACTGTAGAGGTAGTCAAGCAGTTTACCTACCTTGGTTCAATTGCCTGCTCAAACGGAAGCCTAGATGCCGAAATATCAGCAAGAGCGGCAAAAGCAAACTCTGTCTTCGGTCGCCTTCTAAAAACAGTCTTCCATAAACCCCAGATCAGCCGTCTCACCAAAGCACGACTATACTCTGCTTCGGTTGCCAGCATTATGCTCTATTCTGCTGAGACTTGGTCGCTGACTCAGACACAGACGCTGAAGGTAGATGCCATCCAGACGAAACACCTCCGAAAAATAGAACGCTCCCGATGGCCCGACAGGGTACGAAATTCAGAAATCCTCAGTTCCTTCAAACTCCCACCCCTGTCCGAGCAGCTTGAGTCTCACTCGCTGCGTTGGTATGGTCATCTGCTCCGTCTGCCTGCCCAAACACCCGGCTGGCTCATCTTCGATTTTGACCCAGCTGCAAACGGCTGGAGACGTCATAGGGGAAGACTACGCACCAGATGGGCGGACGTCATCCGTGATCGGCTCGCCTCCAGAAACATCAACCCGGCTGAAGTGACAACCCTCGCCCTGAACCGACCACTCTGGAGAAGACTGACGGCGCTGACGACTGGCTCCCTCTACGCTGGCGACGCTGCCGAGCAAGAGCTTTAAGTCAAAAGTCAAGTCAATATATATATATATATATATATATATATATATATATATATATATATATATATATATATATATATATATATATATATATATATTAGTTCATTAAAGCGCGCAACGTAAGACACCATAAAGGAAGACTTCTAAGAGCTATGGTTAACTCTTTACTCTGGAAACTTTTGCATTTTTGCAGTTTAAATCTCATTGTTCATTTATACTAAAACCAAGCAGTGCTTTTCTGTAATTTATTAGGAAAAAACTAAAAGGGCCTGATGTCCTTAGTAGAGTAAATATTAAGTCACTATTATTGTTTTTTCCTGTTCGACCTGCTGTTTCCGTTTTTGCGTACAACTTTAACAGGAATGATTCCGTGTTTAGCTTTACACTCATAGTGTAAAACATTTTTGATAAGATAACAGAGAAAAGTAACTGTGCAGACCACGAACTAAATTAATCTATTATGTACCTGAAGGGGGCTTCACTATTTCGAAAAGTGTATCTCCAGACTCCAGGTCTCTAATAACAAATCTGGTAAAGTCAATTTCGTATATGTTATCTTCTGGCCCACATAAGTATCCTGTAAAATTACACATTACAAGTAAACAATATTTCTAAAGTATATATATAATAACATTTTATTTCTAAAATAACAATATATATAAAACAACAATAATATAATAACAATAACAAATATAATAACATATATATAAACATATATAATAACATATATAATAATATATATAATAACATATATAATAACAATATAATAACAATAATATAAAATAACAATATATATATATATATATATATATATATATATATATATATATATATATATATATATATATATATATATATATATATATATATATATATATAGAGGGCACTTGTCACCCCTTAAAAAACGCCCTTTTTGGTATTTTTATTGAAAAATACGTTTCTTCCCCTTCTCTGCATTTTAAGAATTGACTACAATGGCAGCTTGTAGGCCAAAAGAAGATTATTTTTCTACTTCTTTATGATGCAATTTATAAAAGCTCTATCAGTTGAAAGAATCTTTTCAAGAATATCATTTTAGCATACCCTAGCCTAGAATGAATACTTGTTTAGTCGATGATCCATTCGACCTTTTTGATTTTGTCAGTAAGGAGCCGCCAAAGAATATGTTAACCAATAGGTCTAAGATTAGAGCTTTGATGGATATTGATTCTGTTTTTTAACATAACAAATCAGTGGTCTTAATTCATATTAGAGGACACTAAAAAGACACAGAGTAAACTGAAAATAAGAAATTCGAATGTGGCAGTAGAAGTTGTAATGGGAAGTCGATTAACATTTGAATGAGATGAGAAGTTTAGTAGATACCTAATATCATTTAGTCAATTCAAGATGGCCGAACGATTGCGTATCCAGCGAAAGGGAACCGAATAAACAAGAGGGCCATATAAGAAGGTTTGAATGCAATTGTCAACCCTATAGAAGAAACTGGACTGGGTTATCAATAAAAAAAAAAAAATTAAATTAATCACAATTCTAGTTCCGTGTATACATTTTTTGTAAAAAATTTACCTTTCAAATTCTTTTTCATTTCTTTGGCTATAGAAAAATAGATTACAAATTGACATCACGAGATGACTCCTCTCTTTTAACGAGCCAATATGATTTTAAATGTTCTAAATGATGCAAGAGAAATATATAAAGAAGAAGACCTTATTATATACATTAATACATTGTCAGCAAAATTTTATTTTCTTCCAAGTGATGTTGCAGAAGTGAAATACGCCCGGGTGTCCACGTCTATATTTCCGTATTTGTATGTTCATCACAAGTTAGAGGGATTTTAATGTTTTAATAGTCACTATGATAAACGTGAGCAATGGGAAACCCCTTATACTGCTTGATTTATATATATATATATATATATATATATATATATATATATATATATATATATATATATATATATATATATATATATATATATATATATATATATATATATATATATATATATATATATATATATATATATATATATATATATAGACATTTTGAGACAATTTGCAGTCTTTTCAAAGATATTTGATTATTAAAGCAAGTCCGATTTATAGCAACGACATCTACTAAGATTCAAACTCTTGGTTTCCTTTTTTAAGGTTTTTGAATTGTTGTAATCCCTTGTTAAAATATATACATATATTTTTGCAATTACTAGCCACTGGGTCCCGGCACTTGACACGCGGCAAGCTTCTATATATAGATTCTCATTGTCGCTTGTCTTCTAACCGCAGATATTTTACTGTCTTTTTATACTGAAGTCTTTTCAAAGATATTTGCTTATTGAAGCAAGTCCGATTTCTAGCAACGCTATCAACTAAGCACAGTATATAAATTATAGGCAGTATGATCTTTCCCTATCTCACCCATTATAAAAACCCGGACCGAGGTGCGAGTGCTCCAGAGAACGTAGAAACATAAGCGACATTAGATCTTTTCACGGGTAGACAAGTCAGATTTCTCTGGAATGAGAAACTTGGCTTCAACGTTGGAACACTAAATTTTGAAGAAACTAATCTTAAATTAATTTATTCCAACACATATATGAAAATCAGTAAGTAGTGCAATGTTATTATTAGATGTTTTTAGGAATTAAAAGTAGGTTTCGAAGTCTCAAGTAGGTTTCAAAGGCATTTTGAGAAAGTTTCTGCCAAAATACGTGTTCCAGGGTAATTGGACCGTTGATGGCAGATCAAATGAGAGGAGTTGTTTGTACGCGCTAATGCAAGAATAAGTGGGAGGAGCTGTTTGTTCGCACCGAGAATGAAGAGCCAGAAATTATCTGCAGTAAACTTACTGCTATATCTTTATACTGTGCTACTAAGCTACAAACTTTTGTTTTTTTAAGGTTTTTGAATTGTTGTAATCCCTTGTTAAAATACATAAAACTATTTTTGCAACTACCAGTTTTTTGCTCTTTACGCAATTTAACATCTTTTCATACTGTTGTCTGTTCAAACCTATTTGATTATTGAAGCTAGTCCGATTCCTAACAACGATATATACTAAGCTTCAAACTTTTGGTTTTCTTTTTTAAGGGTTGTGAATTATTGTAATCCCTGGTCAAAATATCCAATCATCATTTGCGATCCAGGATCCTACGACATAACTACTCCTCACAAAGGCCAATTCGAGCTTTGAAGGGATTTATCCACTAATAAATAAAGAATCAGTAAAGCTACGAAAGCCAGTGGCAATATGATGCTGATTGGCGTGATTTTACTCCTTATATGACTTTGGAGTAGTAAACTTAAATTGAACATAACTTGCATAATTCGATACATTATTACTAGCGCTTACTAGTCTCCCATTTATGTACATACTAATTTGTTTAAAAAACAGTGCAAAAGGCAATCTTCATAAAACACAGCTCCCACAGGTACGGGGGATTCATTTACGGACTTCTTGACCGCTACATATAAACCAATAAATGTAAATGATAAACCTATAAAATGATCTCTATTAGGGAAACATCTGGAAATGGACACTTCCGGACAAAGGTTGTTGTTAGTAAAATTGTTCAAAGTAGCAATATAGCCCGGCAAAATAACTACTAAGGCCATAAGCATACATTGTAATTCGCCCCCTTGTAATAATCCGATCCCTGTTCTAATTGTTATGGGCTTATAGCAGAAACGAAACAGTCAGTATCGGACAGACAAATGTAGTTCTTATTTTGCTACTAATCCAGATATGAAGCGTTTACGGGAACACATTTGGGACGTCTTATATTGCAATGGTGAACATTTTTCTCTATGTTTTTTTCTTCTACAACTCGTAAAATGGGGGCATTACTATCATCAGCTCTGGAAAGCTCTACGAATTATGCATAAACAATTATACAGCTGTCTGAGGAGAAGCTCGTTTCATAGTCATCATAGATTGAATAATCCTTCCCACTAAAATTTTTAGCTTTAATTATTTTAAGTTTAAAGCCAGGGACATCTTTCAATTTGTCACTGAGGATAATTCTTTCATTCACACTATGGTCAAAAATGTAAATTCTTTTCTGTTCCAATGAATAGTTAAACATGAAAACACCTGTCGTCCAGCTTGTTACCTTTCTATTGATTATTCAAGAAGTATTCATGTTGTTATATTCTTTGTAGGTATGACGGAATAGGGGTACTCAATGGAATCAAAAGTTCCAGCCATTCCTCACTGCGGCAAGATTTCGACTCTTGTTGATAGCAGAGCATCGCCAAGAGAGGAAAACCATGTTGTGATCAAGATGGACCCAGGATTGCACAAAGCCTCCATTCAACTGGCAGTACCAAAGACTTCTTGTTGTCCGCTTCTAAGCCGGGTTAAGCGCTCTGTGTGGAATTGAGAAGATATGTTATTCCCCATCCTGCACTGGTTCTGGGACCATTGCGTTTCCTGAGGCCGTAATAATTTCAGTGATTTAAAGAATATGAAAATTGCAACTTTGAATGCTTCAACGTTAAAAATACAACTATCATATCGACATCTTGACTAAATAATTCAGGCGCTTCAAACTGAACTTAGTATGAGTTTCAGAAACTCATATCCCAGCAGTAGGAAACATGAAATTAGGTGATATAGAATTTATTTACTCGGGCAGGAAGGATGGGGTGCATAGGTAGGGAGTAGGGCTCGTGATGAATAAGGAAGCGGCTAAATCTTGTTTAAGTTGGGAAGATATTAACAATAAAATGCTAGTGGTTCATTTTATGACTAAAAAGCACAGGGTATCAGTCGATGCTGAAATAGTTCAAAGGTTAAATAACTATGCCTCCGGGACTTACCCCCTCCCCAGCCTCCGAGGCAAGAACTATAAGTTGTGCAAGTTACCCATTGTTAACAAATAATGCTAGGTCTCCAAGGTATGCTGCAAAAGTCTAAAAACCTACTGCATCATTTGCGCTTTACTGAAAACAAATTATAGTATAAATATTTTCTTTTGTACTTACATAATTGAAAATAAAAATGAAAATCAGAGAGAAATAAAATCTTGAATTGCTGGGCTTTCAGCAATTAATATCATTATATGTCAAATATTCAGTTCAATTTTATTAGTTCTTTCCAACGAATGTTCAAGTTAATTTTACAGTTAGGAGAGGGTGAAGAAGGAAGTAGCTAAACTCTTGTTTGTAGTGATTTTTGTGCATTTTAAGCTACAACTGAATATACAATTTAAGTTTTACTGGTTTAAAGATTTCGTCGTTGTCAAACGGAAACCACATATCTCCCTTTTTTAAAATTTTTCAAGAGGTAAAAAAACAATAACTTTTATCCTACTAGTTGTAACGATGTTGAAACCTTTACAATGGATAGTCAGCATTGTATGGCGGATCCCATCGGAAGAACAAAAACAACTTGACTAAAGCGGTTCTAATGGAGAAGCCGATGAATGGTTTCCGCTTGACAAAATCCCTAATAGCCTCTGGCAGAGTGTCAAGACGAAAAAAAGTATCTTGGGAACTAATGCAATTTAGCTTTACTGTTTTTATCCAAATTCAAATATAAATAGTACAGATTTTAAATCACTTATCAATAGGCTATTCTTCAGACGATTATCCATTTTCTTCGTCTTCATTTGTCTCAAGAAGGGTCACTTTAGTACCCTTTGAAGTTTTCAATAGTTCGTATTCATGAAACAGTATCTGTGAAATCGCCTTCTTCTTGCAGAGGGCTACAATGTCTCTCTTCTTCACTTCTGAAATAGGTATTTCTGCTGTATAGGCTGTCTTCAGCACTAGTTTCTCGGAGCAAAGTTCAAACCACCTTTCATCTATTTACGTGACTGGTGTGAAACTTTACAACCGATGAGTTTTTAGTAAACTTTACCGACCTCAGTTTACCCCACAGAAGTTTAAGTTTGTTTGTATCCCGCAAAGTAGATGGGATGATGGTGTCTTGAGATGCCTATCTGTCTACAAAATCGTTGAACGTCACTACTTTAACAATGTGCGGAGCTGAGTTTTTTCTTTCAGTTTGGATTAGAGTCATCCATTGACTTGGTGCATATACTGTGATTCCTCTTACATTGTTTTCAACCATAGAATGCATACCATGAATAATACAGTTTCGCCAATGTGAATAATACATTCTCTAAAACAGTCATTAGTGAATGGGCCAAAAGAAGGAAAGTCACCTCAATGATCTGTATACTTTTACACTGCTGAAGAATTGCAAAAAGAGCATCGCAAGCATTTGGCAGTTTCTGTTTTGAGAACCACAGTAGCAACAGGATAGACTCACTGTCAAATTCTCTAATCCCCCGAGAAAGGCAAGTTGCAATTTCATTTTCCCCTCGGTTTCCGCTCTTGAGCTCCCAGAAGATTTCTAAGACACATTTTCATAAACTGTAAAATCGTAGCAAGCATATTTTCAAAAAAAAAAAAAAATCAACACTCCCTCTGTATGGTTTTTCTAGATCAAAGCATGGAGCAGCGTGACACTTGTCTTCTTCAGCCCGTCGGCGGCTGGCTTCCATGTAGCGTCTGGATGTGTCTTTTCTATTATGTGATTCATGTATGCTTACTTTTGACTTTCTGTCATATTCTGGTCAGACAACACCATTTCACAGAGCACGCATTTATACTTCCTCGATTTGTCGAAGCTGGGGTCAAACTCGTTGAGAATATTTAATGAAGGTCTCCCGTAAGAGGATGGGCTTTTTAATTTTTCTGCAGTGTTCAGTGTACAACCTGAATAAGTTCGACTTTTTTTTAAGTTTTAAGGCAGATACTTCTTCGTTGTAGTAGAACGCCGGTAATGGGATTCCACAGCAGGTACGTCTTTTATCCACTTTCTTGAATGCTTCTTCACGTCCATTTGTATTTTATTCGGAGGGTTTGATTTCTTATCCTATCTCCGAGAAAATCCAAAGTCATTGTTCAAAATCCTCAAGATCTAGGGTTGCACAAACATTTTCTAGACAATTTTTCTTCTTATTTCCATCATCATAGAGCATATAATATCTTATAGTGTTCTTTCTTCTTGTTTCTACTTTCAAAGTTTTCTCTGAAACCTGTTCAGAATGAGAGTGGACACACAACCAATCTTTTTGTTGGATTTTATTGCCAAGCCCCCAAAAGTAAGAGAAGATCCTTTTTTGTACGTCTGCGAAAGTTTTGCAAAATTTACAACTTAATTTCTCTGAAAGACAAGGTTTTAGCCTGATTTTCCTTGCTTTAGTTCCACCTCCACCTTTTCTCAGTTCTCTTTCATACTCTTGCTAAATCTCTCAAGACCTTTCTTTTCTTGTTTTTATTTGAACCCTTTTTTTAAGCGGAAGACCTTCCTCACTTTCTGAAGCAGATTCAAACACAAGGTCTAGGCGAGGAGCTTCTTCCCCTTCTGAGATTTCCTCTCTGAATTCTTTTGGACGAGTTACGTCTACTTCCCTACTTTCTGAATCAAAGGCTTAATTACAGGTACCTTCACCACTCGAAACAATAGCTTCAGGCAAATCTAAGTTTACTTCAAGTAAATCTTCAGAGTTCTTGTCTCCCAGCTGATGTGGTTCGGCTTCGTCTTCTTCACCGGAAATATAGCCAGATCCTGATGAATTGTGACTAAAATCCTCAGAGACTATATACATAACTTACCGAACTATGTGCTAATTAACGTTAGAAATTCTGTAGGAACAATAACTGTCTGATCTATGATTGTACTGTCGTTGCTTCCATGCTAACAACTTTTTTCTCTTGAAAGCAATATATGCCGTGAGGAGGAAGATGCAAGATACGTGGTTTCCACTTAACATCCTTCTATGCTAATCCGAGATACGTTGTTTCCACCATCTCTTTATCTCCCACTCTATGAATTGGAGGCAATTGAGAAACACATCTTTCGACGCAGAATTTTTCAGTGAGTAAAACTGTGTTCAAAAGTGAAAATCACAAATTTGACCAGATACGTGGTTTCCACTTGCGACGTTTTACTTATTCATTTATATTAGTACATTTTGTATGTTTGTTTGCTATGATTGTTCATTTAATTTCTGATCGTTTTGAGTTTGAATTATTACAGTAATTTACTTCAATTGGTCTTAAGTTTAATATGGCTCTTTACTTTTTTTTTAAAACTTCTTTTTTGAATTTTTTTTTAAATTAATCATAGGCAACACAATAGCGCTGCTTAACTAAATACCGACGTGGCACAATGTATTACTATTTTTTTCACCAATGCACTTCGTATAGAAAGGATCTCATTCGACTAAAATTTTAAAATTCTAGCGCCGATTTTAGGAGTCAAAAGTGATTAGAAGGCAACAAACCCCCTCGCACACCCATTAATTTCCCAAACATATCCAATCAAAATTTTGTGATAACCATTTTATTCAGCATAGTTGAAAGGTCCAGAAACTCCGTCTCTGCGGATGTCAACCCACCCCCCAAAGCACTCAGGCAAGTTATCAAGGGCTGTAAGTTATGCAATTCGACTATTGTAAAACACTTTAAACTGTAAAATTTAAACTGAATATGCAAATCAAGCTAAAATAAACACAAAATCTTTTATTATTAAAGAATAAATAAAACCCAAAGCGAACAGAAGTTAAATAAACAATCATAGCAAATAAACATACAACAGGTACTTATATAAATGAATAAATAAATCTTAAAACGAGTATAACTTAAATTAGTTTGGTATTTGGTTTTAATTTTTGACTTTTATTGAATTTTATTTATCTTTTACTTTTTTTTTGATTGGTTTTGTTGACTGCGTTTTTTTTTTCTTCGGCACTTTCTTTGATTATATTACTTTGTTCGCGCTGAAGAAGAGAGGCGGTTGTTCTCTCGAAACATTCGCTTTGTGTGTTTCTTCAGTATTTTCGTTTGGCCTTTAAAAACCAATTTTTGATCGTTTTCTTTGTTTATGTTGCATTGAATATGTAAATCAAACTTGAAATTAACAAAAGTCACTACAAACAAGGGTTTGGATC
The DNA here is from genome assembly GCF_049724085.1 of Artemia sp. Qi Xiang Cuo. NCBI lineage: Eukaryota > Metazoa > Arthropoda > Branchiopoda > Anostraca > Artemiidae > Artemia > Artemia sp. Qi Xiang Cuo. Next base: position 48,454,713 of record NC_142798.1, on the reverse strand, counting down.
CTGCCCCTTCCCTAACAGTAAAAGCATAAAGCCTATTGCGTCATCAGCCCTTTACTGAAAACAAATTACATTAAAAATATTTTTCTTTGTATTTATTACAACATTTAGAATAAAATGAAAATTACAGAAAAATAAAATTTCGAACTGATGAGCTTTCAGCGATTAATATAATTATATATCATATATTTAGTTTAATTTTATTACTTCTTTCCACGACTGTTCAAGATATGTATAGTTTTCACTACAAACAAGAGTTTGGCTACTGCCTGTTTGCCTAACTGTAAAGGTCTAAAGCCTACTGCAAGTTTGAAGCTTTACTAAAACAAATTATATTATAAAAATTTTCTTGTGTACTTATTACAACATAGAAAATAAAACGAAAATTGCGGTGAAATAAAATCTTGAGCTGATGAGCATTCAGTAATTCATATCATTTTATATCAAATATTCAGTTTAATTTTATCAGTTCTTTCCAAGACTATTCAAGACACATATAGTTTTCAGTAAAGCGCCAATGATGCAATAAGCTTTATACTTTCACCGTTATGGAAGGGGGGAGGGAGCCAAACTCTTGTTTTCAGTGTTTTTGTTCGTTTTAAGCTTGATTTACACATTAAATTTAAGTTATTCTCGTTTTAAGATTTACTCATTCATTTATATTAGTACGTGTTGTATATTTATTTTCTATGATTGTTTATTTAATTTTTGTTAGTTTTGGGTTTTATTTATTCTTTAATAGTAAAAGATTTTGTGTTTCTTTTAAGAGTTATTTATTCATTTATATGGTACCAGTTGTATGTTTGTTTGCTATGGTTGTTTATTTTTTTTTATGTTCCTTTTGGGTTTCGTTTATTCTTTAATAGAAATTTCTGGTCATTTTGAATTTGAACTATTACAGATTTTTATTTTTGTTGATATTAATTTTATATGGCCTTTACTTTTCTCTGAAAAATTTCGTTATCGGAAAGTTTTTTTTTTTTAATTAACTTCTGTTCGGTTTTGATTGCCTAAGTTTCAAGAATTTCAAAAACCCCTTTTCAAAATCATTTTTATTTTTAACATCGAGGTTCCACCAAAGTATCGAAACTAGTAGCAAAATAATAATATCAAAGTAGCAAAGTATCAAAGTAAAGAAAGTATCAAAGTAAAGAAAGTATCAAAGCAAACAAAGTATCCAATGAACAATAAGCAACTTGCATCCCCGGCGCCCGGAGGGGGGTTCAACCCTGGAAGTATAGTTGTTTGGCCTTTGGATTATTTTGAAGAAAATAGCTATCTCAAAATTGTGACCGGGTCCTATTTCGGAAAACGTCCTATTTCGGATTTTCAATAGTTTAAGCAATAAAATATGATCCTTGCATTTTCTCAAAATTGTTGGCCTAAAAAAATGAATCTAAATTAATGCTTCTACATAATATAAAAAAATATTTACTAAAAAAAACAAAAGCCCCCCCCCACCCTCCCACATTGGCAAGTCTTGGAGTTGAAGGAAAAATACTTTTTAAACATCAAACAGTTTGTGTAATTGTCAGCTATTTTAACAAAATTCAATACGGTTTTGCCTCTATTCCTCCAGGTGATTCCTCTACTACATCTTTATGTTCTGAAAACAAAATAGAAAAAGACTTGTCAATTGGTACATATACATACTTGCCAACCATTTTTCAATCTTTTCGTTTGGGAAATCAGTAGTAGACACAATAGGTCAAGGAGGAATGCCTACTTTATTTATATTTCGCAAACCATATATTCTGGGGGAAGCCCACCCTTTTGGAAAGAATTTGCAATACAACTGCGGCTTCATATTTCCGTTGCTTCTAAGATCTGCTTAATATTTTCTTAAATTTGCTTCATAACTTAGCATTGGGTCTTTTACCAGTATTTTTTTATAAGTTGAACTGTCATTAAGAATTGTTTCAACTTTACTGTTAATAAAATAGAAACTATTCTCAATTATAGTTCAACTTATAAAAAACTGGTGAGAGACCCAACCTGAACTTATTAAGAAAATTTAATAAAAAAAAAAAAAAAAAACAGGCAAAAACCATAAATGCTTATTATAACAAAGTATCTCCGGAAATTTTACATAATCAGCCCCTTACAATCTCGAACTTTGGTAATAATGGTCGACATGACTAAAACTTAGGGAAAAGTCAACGAGCTTCTGTCAGATTAGCAGTGCATTTTTCACACATAATAATTTCTTCACCTGTAGGCCTACTTGACTTTAATTATTTTCACGAAGGGTTACAAGTCGGAATTTAAAGTAAAAAGACTGTTTCCTTTATACTAGATCCCAATATTAAGATAACAGTCAACCTGTCTTTTGTATCGTGTTTCTGAAGTACCATTTTTAGACTATTTGGATACATTCAATGCTTGAAATACATGATTGCAAATATATATGCCCTGTTTTTTTTCTTTTCTGCTTTTGTTGACAAAGGTTCCCGGATGTAAAGCTGAAATATTCAAGCTTTTATTATTTTTTTATAAATAAGTTTTTATTTGTTTATAGTCAGCGTCTTATTAAAAAAGAATTACAATTTTTTTTTAGATTTTCGCTTCAATTATAGTGCAACCAAATATTGCTATTCTTTTGGTTTTTTACTTTCTTACCAAATATTGCCATACTTTTATACTCCTTTTTTTAGTTTTTTTTTGCTTTTTTTTTTAAACAAAACACATTTAATGTTCGCCATTTTCTCGTGTGCCCAAGCAGGTTCTTTAGAACTTTTCGCCGTTTCTATTTCGTTTAATGGTTGGATTTTTGAATTATTAATTAAAAAACTTTTTCCACAAAATAAGTTTTTCAAAGAAAAGTAAAGAACTCGATTAAACAAAAAATGAGCAAAAATAAAATCAAATAATCTACATAGCGTGAAACTACCACAAATCAGCATCGATAAATAAATGAAACCCAAAACGAACAGAAATTACAATAAATAACCGAGTAAAACTCAAAACGAGCAGAAATTAACATAAATTGGGCTCAAAACCCCTATGCCTTCCCAAGGCCAGAACATAATTTGCACTTTACTGAAAAAATATAAATGTTTTTAGTTTATAACTATGATAAATCAAATAATATTAATATTTTGATTACTAAATATCAGTATATGTCTATTAAACTGACAATGCACATTCGTTTGTATTTTTTTCAGTAAAGCGCAAATTATGTTCTGGCCTTGGGAAGGCATAGGGGTTTTGAGCCCAAATTACGCTAATTTCTGCTCGTTTTGAGTTTGACTCGGTTATTTATTGTAATTTCTGTTCGTTTTGGGTTTCATTTATTTATCGATGCTGATTTATGGTAGTTTCACGCTTGGTAGATTATTTGATTTTATTTTTGCTCATTTTTTGTTTAATGGAGTTCTTTACTTTTCTTTGAAACACTTATTTTGTGGAAAAAGGTTTTTGAATTAATTTCTGTTCGTTTTATATTGACATAGTCTTTTCAGAGAAAAAGAAAACAATACTTTAAATCTTTTCATTTTTTTAAGAATTGACAGTTTGATCTGCTATTTGTATGCTGGAGAAAAATTTTCAGCAATTTTTAACAACATACACCCTCTTCAAAATCTGGACACAAATAATAGTGTTTAATTTAGTTTCATACCTCCTCTAGTTGACCTGAAATGGAAAACTTGATACCATTCGCAAAAAAATCTGTTTACTTTCTTTGATAGCTTGGATAAACTTACGCTATTTGGATTTGCTTAAATTTTAAGATCAGAAGCAGCCCCAAAAGTTTGAACATAATACCCTCAGTCGTTCTTGGGATACTGCTGAGATGCCTTATTGGGAGTTAGCATTACCACAGTGAATTTTGATTTAATCTTATGGCAACATTTAGTTTTTAAACACAAAGTCAAGTGGGAGGGAAGGCGTGGGAGGGGGATTAGTTTTCCTCCAATCACTTTCGACTATTAAAAAGGGCACGAACCCTTTCTATTTTCAATAAAATGAGCCCTTTTCAAAGTTCCTACGACAACTCCTTCGATACAAAGTGCCCCGGTCTAAACAACAACAAAAACAACAAAATAATACATTATACCCACATCGATCTTTACTATAAAAATAAAGAAAACAAGTTTTTTTTAACTGAAAGTAAGGAACGACGTTAAAACCTAAAACGAGCAGAAATTATTCCGTATATGAAATACACTGTCCCCTCCTCAACGCCTCGCTCTTTTCGCTAAAGTTTTTTATTGTTTAAAAAAATAAAAGTTTTGAGAAAGTCAAACTTTAGCGTAAAGAGCGAGGCGTTGAGGAGGGGACAGTCCCTTTCATATACGGAATAATTTCTGTTCGTTTGAAGTTATAATGTCGCTCCTAACTTTCAGTTAAAAAAACATTTTTTTAATTTAATTTTTGAACATTTTTGAATTAATGCAGGGTTTTATTTTGGCTCAACGTACATGAACAATTAAAACAAAATTTGCATATTAATTTTACTTTTATTTGGATAAATGGCTTTCTAGAAAGTTGTTTGATTATATTTACGAACGTTTTTATTAGTAATAAATATACGTAACTTACGAATTAACTTACGTAACGAACTTCTATACTCATATTTTCAATACGTATATTAGGGGGCTCGCCCCCTAGACAATACCTCGTTCTTTAAGCTAAAGTTAGAATTTTGTTCCGATTCTTTAAAAATGACCCCTTAATCACAAAGGCCGTTATTTAGAATAAATAAATCTTATGAAAGTACTAAAAAAAGCTTTCGCTTAAAGAGCGAGGTATTGACTAGGGGGTGAACCCAATCATACACATAATATTTTCTGTTCGTTTTAAGCTTTGATGTTAATCCTTATTTTCAGTTGGAAAACTTGTTTTTATATATTTAATTTCTGATCTTTTTTTTAAAATAATGCTGGGAAATCACTGCCGGCACTCCCTTCATAGCAATGTCCCTTCCCCCATGAAAACTTCCTTCATGGAAAGATCCTCCGACATAACCCCCGACCCACCCACCCCCCTACTACCAGAAAAAATCCCCCCTGAAAAAACGTCTGTATACTTCGTAATAACCAATACTATATGTTAACATTGGGTAAAGTTCATAACTTTCAGCCCTCCCCCTGGGGACTTCGGGGAATTAAGTCATCCTAAAGGACATAGTTTATCATATTTTCAACAATGCTGAACAAAATGGTAATCTCAAAATTTTGATCAGGTGACTTTGGGGAAAAAATGAGCGTGGGAGGGGGCCTAGTTGCCCTCCATTTTTTTTGTCACTAAAAAGGGCACTAGAATTCTAGGACCACAGGGTCGATACGATCACCCCTGAAAAAAAAAAAAAACAAAAAAACAAATAAACGCATCCGTGATCTTTCCTCTGGCAAAAAATAGAAAGTTCCACATTTTTGCACGTAGGATCTTGGACCCTCTACATTAGGGTTTACTGATACTCTGAATATGATGGTGTGATTTTCATTAAGGTTATGTAGCGTCTAAGAGGTGTTTCCCCCTTTTTTCGAAAATCAGGCAAATTTTCTCAGGCGCGTAACTTTTGATGGGTAGGATTAAACTTGATGAAAGTTATTTATTTGAAATCAGGAATGAAATCTGATTCTTTTGATGTACCTATTGGTATCAAAAACCCGTTTTCTAGAGTTTCGGTTACCATTGAGCCGGGTCGCTCAAACTATCAAAAAGGGCAATTTCAATTTCCAATCAAATGAACCCCTTTTGAAATTTCTACAACAATTTTCTATATAAACCTTATATGCCCCCAGGGCATAACTTACAACCCTTGTACTGAAAGCTCTGATGGGGTTATCATCCTAAATGACCTAATTTCCGGAACTTTCGACTACGTTGAACAAAATGACTATCTCAAAATTTTGATTGGATATGTTTGGGGAAATGGTGGGCGTGAGAGGGGGGTTAGTTGCCCTTCAATCACTTTCGACTATTAAAAAGGCGCTAGCCCTTTCAATTTTCAATGGAATGAGCTCTTTTGGATGTTTTTACAGCATCGCTTTCAATAAAAACCTTAATGCTCCCAGGGCATAACTTAAAACCCTTGCCCTGAGGGTTGTAGGGGGGATGGGTTGTCATCCTTAAAGACCTAATTTCCAAAACTTTCAACTGCGTTGAATAAAATGGCTATCCAAAAAATTTTGATTGGATGCGTTTGGGGAAAAGGTGGGCGTGAGAGGGGGTTTAGTTGCCCCCAAATAACTTTCGACTATTAAAAAGAGCACTAGCCCTTTGAATTTCCAATCGAATGAGCCCTTTCTCAAGTTTCTATGAAAAAAATGCCAATACAAACCTTATACGACCCCAGTTTATAACTTATCACCCTTGCACTGACGACTGTGGGGGGGGGGGTGGCCAGATTATAGGTATAATATCTTTAAATTCAAAATAAAGGGAAAAAAAGGGCTTTATAAAAAGTTTTATTTGATGTGTTCGGGGAAATGGTGGGCATGGAAGGGGTGTTAGTTCCCTTCCAATCAATTTCGACTATTAAAAAGAGCACTAGCCATTTCAATTTCCAATCGAATGAGCCCATTTTGAAGTTTCTACGACGACACGTTCAGTAAAAACCTTAGATGCCCCCAGGGTATAACTTACAACCCTTGCCCTGAGGGTTGTGGGGGAGTGTCCTCCTCAAAAACATAATTTCTATCTGGAAATCCACAACACTGAACAAAATGGCTATCTAAAATTATTTATTGGATGTGTCTGGGGAAAAGGTGGGCGAGAGAGGGTGGCTAGTTACCCTCAAATCACTTTTAACTATTAAAAAGGGCACTAGACCTTTGAATTTCCAATCGAATGAGTCCTTTTTCAAGTTTCTACGACAAAGATTTCAATAAAAACTTAAATGCCCCAAGGGCATAACTTACAACCCTTGCTATGAAGATTGTTGGGGGATTGTCGTGCTCAAAGGTATAATTTCCTGAAGATTAACAGCGTGAAACCAAATGGCTATTCCAAAATTTTGATTCGATGTGTTCGGGGAAATGGTGGGCGTGGATGGGGTGCTAGCTGCCTACCACTCGCTTTCGACTATTAAAAAGGGCACAAGCCATTTCAATTTCTAATCGAATGAGCCCTTTTTGAAGTTTCTACGACAACGCGTTCTATAAAAACTTAATATACCCCCAGGGCATAACTTACAACCCTTATCCTGAGGGCTGTGAGAGGGTGGTCATTCTCAAAGACCTATTTTCCGGAACTCAAAACTACGTTGGCTAACAAAATTGATGTCTCAAAATTTTGATTGGATGTAATTGAAAAAAAGGTGGGCATGAGAAGGGTGTTAGTTACTCTTCAACCCCTTCCAACTATCAAAAAAGGCACCGGCCATTTAAATATCCAATCGAATAAGCCTTTTTTGAAGTTTCTATGGCAACGCCTATAAAAACCGTAGATGTCCCCAGTGCATAACTTAAAACCCTTGCCCCAAGGGTTGTGGGGGAGTGTCCTCCTAAAAAACATTTTTTCTATCAAGAAATCAACTACGCTGAACAAAATGGCAATCTCAAAATTTTGATCAGGTGACTTTGAGAAAAAAATGAGCGTGGAAGGGGGCCTAGTTGCCCTCCATTTTTTTTGGTCACTTAAAAAGGGCACTAGAAGCACGCATCCGTGATCTTTCTTCGGGCAAAAAATTTAAAATTCCACATTTTTATAGATAGGATCTTGAAACCTCTACAGTAGGGTTCTCTGATACGCTGAATATGATGATGTGATTTACATTAAGGTTCTATAGCTTTTAGGGGGTCTTTCCCCCTTTTTTCGAAAATCTGCCAAATTTTCTCAGGCACATAACTTTTGATGGGTAGGACTAAACTTGATGAAAAATATATATCTGAATTCAGGAATGAAATCTGATTCTTTGATGTATCTATTGGTATCAAAAACCCGTTTTCTAGAGTTTCGGTTACCATTGAGCCGGGTCGCTCCTTACTTACAGTTCGTTACCAGGAACTGTTTGAAAAATGTCAAGCCTTCCAATTACTTTCGACTATTAAAAAGGATACTGGACCTTTCAGTTTTCAATCAAATGAACTCTTCTTGCGTATCTACGACAAAACTTTCCACAAACACCTAATATGCCCCCAGGGCATAGATTGAAACCCTTACCTTAACGGTTCTGAAGGGGGTCGTGATCCTCTAAGACCTAATTTCCGGAACTTTCAATTTCGTTACACAAAATGGCTATCTCAAAATTTTGATTGGATGTTTCTGGGTAAATGGTGGGCGTAAGAGGGGCGTTAGTCTTTCTCCCATCACTTTCAACTATTAAAAAAGGCACTAGCCCTTTCTATTTCCAATCAAATGAGGCCTTTTGAAGTTTCTAGGAAAACGCTTTCAATAAAAACCTTATATGCCCCTAGGGGATAACTAACAACCCTCGCCCTGAGGGCTGGGGGGGGGGGATTGTCATCCTCACAGACCTAATTTCCAGAACTTTTTACTGTGTTTAACTAGATGGCTATCTGAAATTTTTGCTTGGCTGCGTTTGGGGGACGGGTGGGCATGAAAGAGGGGTTATTTGCCGTCCAATCACTTTGAACTGTTAAAAAGGGCACTAGCCCTCTCAACTTCCAATTGAATGAGCCCCTTTTGAAGTTTTTACGAAAACTATATCATTAAAAACCTTATATGCCTCCAGGGCATAATTTGCAGCCTTCGCCCAGGGGACTCTGGGGGGTTTGTCATTCTTAAATACATAATTTCCAGAACTTTCAACTACGTTGAACAAAATGGCTATGTCTAAACTTTGATTGAATGTGTTTGGGGAAATGGAAGGCGTGAGAAGGAGGTTAATTACTCTCCACTCACTTTCGACTATTAAAAAGGGCAATTTCAATTTCCAATCAAATGAGCCCCTTTTGAAATTCCTACAACAACTTTCTATATAAACCTTATATGCCCCCAGGGCAAAACTTACAACCCTTGCACTGAAAGCTCTGATGGGGTTATCATCCTAAAAGACCTAATTTCCAGAACTTTTGACTACGTGGAACAAAATGGATATATAAAAATTTTGATTGGATGTGCTTGGGGAAATGGTGGGAGTGAGAGGTGGGTTAGTTGCCCTTCAACCACTTTCGACTATTAAAAAGGCACTAGCCCTCTCAATTTTCAATGGAATGAGCTCTTTTGGATATTTTTACAACATCACTTTCCATAAAAACCTTACATGCTCCCAGGGCATAACTTAAAACCCTTGCCCTGGGGGTTGTAGGGGGGATGGATTGTCATCCCTAAAGACCTAATTTCCAAAACTTTCAACTGCGTTGAATAAAATGGCTATCAAAAAATTTTGATTGGATGCGTTTGGGGAAAAGGTGGGCGTGATAGGGGGGTTAGTTGCCCCCAAATCACTTTCGACTATTAAAAAGGGCAATAGCCCTGTGAATTTCCAATCGAATGAGCCCTTTTTCAAGTTTCTACGACAAACATTTCTATAAAAGCTCTGAATCAGAGCTGAAAGCTCTGATGGGGTTATCATCCTAAAAGACCTAATTTCCGGAACTTTCGACTACGTTGAACAAAATGGATATCTCAAAATTTTAGATTGGATATGTTTGGGGAAATGGTGGGCGTGGAAGGGGTGTTAGTTGCCTTCCAATCACTTTCGACTATTAAAAAGGGCTCTAGCCATTTCAATTTCCAATCGAATGAGCCCGTTTTGAAGTTTCTACGACGACGCGTTCAGTAAAAACCTTATATGCCCTCAGGGCATAACTTACAACCCTTGCCCTGAGGGCTGTGGGGGAGTGTCCTCCTCAAAAACGTAATTTCTATATGGAAATCCACAACACTGAACAAAATGGCTATCTAAAAATTTTGATTGGATGTGTTTGGGGAAAAGGTGGGCGAGAGAGGGGGGCTAGTTGCCCTCAAATCACTTTCGACTATTAAAAAGGGCACTAGACCTTTGAATTTTCAATCGAATGAGCCCTTTTCAAGTTTCTACGATAAAAATTTCAATAAAAACTTATATGCCCCCCGGGCATAACTTATAACCCTTGCTCTGAAGACTGTGGAGGGAGTGTCCTGCTCAAAGGTATAATTTCCTGAACTTTAACTGCTTGGAACAAAATGGCTATCTCAAAATTTTTATTGGATGTGTTTGGGGAAATGGTGGGCGTGGAAGGGGTGTTAGTTGCCTTCCAATTACTTTCGACTATTAAACATGGCACAAACCATTTCAATTTCTAATCGAATGAGCCCTTTTTGAAGTTTCTACGAGAAAGCGTTCTATAAAAACTTAGTATGCCCCCACGGCATAACTTACAACCCTTATCCTGAGGGCTGTGAGGGGGTTGTCATGCTCAAAGACCTAATTTCCAGAACTTAAAACTACTTTGAACAAAATGGCTATCTCAAAATTTTGATTGGATGTGTTTGGGGAAAAGGTGGGCGTGAGAGGGGTGTTAGTTGCCCTCCAATCGCTTTCGACTATTAAAAAGGGGACTAGCCCTTTGAATTTCCAATCGAATGAGCCTTTTTTGAAGTTTCTATGGCAACGCCTATAAAAACCGTATATGTCCCCAGTGCATAACTTACAACCCTTGCCCCAAGGGTTGTGGGGGAGTGTCCTCCTAAAAAATATATTTTCTATCAAGAAATCAACTACGCTGAACAAAATGGCAATCTCAAAATTTTGATTGGATGTGTTTGGGGGAATGACGGGCGTGGGGGGGGGGTCGTTATCCTCCAATCACTTTCGACTATTAAAAAGGGCACTAGCCCTTTGAATTTCCAATCGAATGAGCCTTTTTTGAAGTTTCTACGACAACACCTTCTATAAAAACCTTATATGCCCCCAGGGTATAACTTAAAACCCTTGCCCCGGGGGTTGTGGGGGAGTGTCCACTTCAAAAACATATTTTCTATCTGGAAATCAACTATGCTAATCAAAATGGCTATCTCAAAATTTTGATTGGATGTGTTTGGGAGAATGATGGGCGTGGGAGGGGGGGGGGGCTAGTTGCCGTCTAATCACTGTCAACTGTTACAACAGAGACTAACCCTTCCAATTGCCAATTGAATAATCAATTTTTGAAGCTTTTACAACAGTGTCTTCTATAAGAACCTTATATGCCCCCAGGGCATAGCTTAAAAGCCTAGCCCTGAGGTTTGTAGGGGAGTGTTCTCCTAAAAAAGATATTTTCTATCAAGAAATCAACTACGCTGAACAAAATGGCTATCTCAAAATTTTTATTGGATGTGTTTGGGGGAATGATGGGCGTGGGGGGGGGGGGCTAGGTGCCATCCAATCACTTTCGACTATTAAAAAGGGCACTATCCCTTTGAATTTCCAATCGAATGAACCTTTTTTGAAGTTTCTACGACAACGTCTTCCATAAAAGCATTATATGCCTCCAGGGCATAACTTAAAACCCTTGCCCCGAGGGTTGTGGGGGAGTGTCCTCCTCAAAAAGATATTTTCTATCTGGAAATCAACTATGCTGAACAAAACGGCTATCTCAAAATTTTGATTCGATGTGTGTGGGGTAATGATAAGTGTGGGGGGGGATTGAGCTAGTTGCCCTCCAATGACTGTAAACTATTCAAAAGGGCACTAGCACTGTGTATTTCCAATCGAAAGAGCCTGTTTGAAGTTTCTACGACAACGCATTATATAAAAAACTTATATGCCCCCAGGGCATAAACTAAAACCCTTACCCTGACGGTTGTGGCGGAGTGTCCTCCTCAAAAGATTTTTCTATCCGGAAATCAACTATGCTGAACAAAATGGCTATCTCAAAATTTTGAGTGGATGTGTTTGGGGGAATGCTGGGCGTGGGGCGGGGGCTACTTGCCCTTCAATCATTTTTGACTATTTAAATGAGCCCTAGCCCTTTGAATTTCCAATCGAATGAGCCTTTTTTGAAGTTTCTACGACAACACCTTCTATGAAAACCTTATATGTCATCAGGGCATAACTTAAAACCCATGCCCCGAGGGTTTTGGGGGAGTGTCCGCCTCAAAAACGTATTTTCTATCAGGAAATCAACTAGGCTGAACAAAATGGCTATCTCAAAATTTTGATTGGATGTGTTTGGGGAAATAATGGGCGTGGGGGGGGGCTAGTTGCCCTCCAATCACTTTAGACTATTAAAAAGGGCACTAGCCACTCCAATTTCCAATCGAATGCGCACTTTTTGAAGTTTCTACGACAACTCCTTCGATACGAAGTGCCTGTCGGAGAAAAAAAAAACACATTGTGGCCACATCGTTCTTTGCTTAGGCAGCGCTAGCGCACTGCCTATGATACAGTTTTAACCTCAAAATTTCACGGTTTTTTCCTGGTGTACGTGTAACTGAACCACCGTATAACTGAACTCCTGTGCAACTGAATATTCATGTAACTGAGCCCTCATACTTCTGAACCCAATTTAACTGATCATTCGTGCAACTGAACACCCGTGCAACTCAACCCCATTTAACTGAAACAAGTGCAACTGAACCCTCGTGTAACTGAACCACTGTAGGCTACTAAGTTATTCAGTATTCTACAAATATGAGGCAAAATCATTGTTTAAAACACAAGTTAGAATGTTTAAATATTCACCCTTGTTGGAATTCATTCCGCAAAGAAAGGGGAATGCCCATTCCTCATCCTCACCTCCACCTCATAGTCGTAGAAATTTCGGAGGATGCTCATTCGATCAGAAATTGAGAATTCTAGAAATTGAGGATTCAGAAATTGAGATTCAGTTACAGGGGTTCAGTTGCTTGGGGTTCAGTTACACGGTGGTTCAGTTGCAATGGAACCTTTCCTTCTGAATTGTATCTTTTATTTTTTTTACTTTATCAGATTTTTTACCATCTAACTTAATTTTTCATGTTTTATGAATAGTTTGCTCGAATTCGCTCATTCGGTATTTTGTTGTTTTTATGAACTGGAAGTGCTTATTCACTGTCTTTATTTATCCTCACATTAGAAGATCTAGAGATAAACTCGACGTAATAGAATAAACTCGATTGTGGTTCTGAAATCGGCATACCTATTTTACTCTGAAACAGCTCAAAAACCGAACTCAACAAAATTTATGTCAAAATGATTCCCCTGAAACAATCTTTTTAGATTTTCTGGTAAGATCTGTATGAGAAATTGTCAAAACCATATGGGAGTCTCTTCATAAAACAATTGAAGTTAAAACAGTTGGTTGTAAGAAAATTCAGTTCAAAGATAAAGCTTGTACTATGAGACACATAAAGGCAAGGAAACGCTTATTATAACTTAGGTGCTTCCGGAGGCGAAACCACCCTGGTATTGAAAAAGAGAATATGTGGGTGAGATATGCAACTAGAATTTGGTGTATCCAAGGTCAAAAAGAGGTACCTAGATATAGGATATTGGTCTTATGAGTGCATTTATCCATACGAATTTCAGGGTATTATTCCCATTTGAAAGTTTTTTTTGAGGGGGGAGGAGCAAGAAGGATGCATTCTTGCAACATTTTTTTACGAGACCTCTGGTCTGATCGCTTATTCATGCCCAAATTATATGAAAAAAAAAAAAAAAAAAAAAAAAAAAAAGTACGTAAATAAGGTTCCAAAGATTTCATTGCATAATTTACTTTCCGATAAATCTTCAAAAAGCAGAAACGTTAAACCTTATACTACTTGTGGCATCTATTATAAATCACAAAAAAGCCTAAGAATAGTTTATAAACCTAATCCTTATTCTGGGTCAACAAAAGTATTTTGAAACCAATTTGGTGGATATATTTTGGATAGATCAAATTATAATATTATTTGAGCTTGTATGTAAGAATTCATTAGCGTCTTGTGGGATGTCACTGTTCCTTTCCTTCCTCAGTGCTTAAGGCAATCTTTGGGCTTGTTGAAACAGTCTTGGAACTACTAAAGAAAAATACTTACTATCTGTTATATCTGGCATGCTCAGTAGAAGTTCAGGTCGAGTGGAAGATTCAGCCCTCTCTAATTCTCCTTTTTTATCATCTAAAAAAAAAGAAAAATAATGGACTTCCGAAATTTTAATAAAGGAGAAGAGCCTGAAATACCTGATATTGAATAAAAAAAACTCCAACATTGTCATTTAGTGGGAAAAGCCATCAAAGCTCTGTGGCTACTTTTGCTCCATATACCAAAATGTTTTGATGACATGAGCCATTGATTCAAATGCTAAGCTTTGAGTTGAAAAGGTTGTGCACATTTCTATCAAGGTTGCACACTCTGAGCAGACTCAGAATGCTAAAGCTGTTGTTGCTAGTACAGTAAGCGCCTAAAAGAAGATGTTAAGAGATTGTATAGGTCATAAAAAAGGTGCTTTGTCTTGCAGACCAGCTAAAACTAGATATGAGCTACACCTTATGGGACAAAGGCAGGAAAAACCTAAAAGAGAAAAGCTTGAATCTAAGATTAAAGCTGCAGAATTTCCAGTTAAAGATATGACTCAAAGGAAGCAGGAGATGGCAGAGCTAAAGTCTGTTGCTTCACAGAAAGAAAGAAAAAGAAATCAGTTATGCTCTTCTGAAAACGGCAGGTGAATGTTTAAACAACATGGTCAGAAAACATGTTCCATGATTTAATGGACCATATAGCTAATACCTGTTTATCAAACCTCAGTTCAATATAAAAAACAATACCAAGGACCCTAATGGAATCAACAGAACATATCACTACACCACCAATAGAATAAAGGTATGCTACTGCATTAACTAGATACAAGGCATGTTTTTTTAAGTATGTACCGTTTTGCAATTCCACTGCCACAGCACTACAGTCGGCGTTCTGTGTATGCGCGCTGGTTATCTACATCTCTAGTCTACGCACTGACGCCATTACAGTCTGATTCTTCATTATATACGTTGTTTACTGAGTGTTTAAGATGCCTCCAACAATCACGAGTCCTGCTGTTTGTGAAGTATGGGCTGTTATACAATTTCTTAGTGCTAAAGGCATAACACCAATCGATATTCATTGTGAGATCTGTGAAGTTTATGGACAAAACATTATGAGTGATGGAATGGTATGGAAATGGGTGAGAGTATTTAAAGATGGCTGCACAAATGTGCATGATGAAGAACAGAGTGGGCGTCCTTTGGTGTTTAATGAAGATTTGGTGCAGAAAGTGGAAGAAAAGGTGAGAGAAACAGACACTTTATAATTAATCAATGTGCAACTCGTTTCCTCAATATTCTCGTAGGGTTTTGTATCACATTGAGACTGAGAACTTCAATTACCGGAAATTGTGTTCATATTGGGTTCCAAAAATGTTGACGGATTTGCATAAAACCCAATGCTTAGGCAGTGCATTGACTTTCCATGAGCAGTACCACAATGAAGGTGAAGATTTTTTAGACCAAATTGTTACTGGTGACGAAACATGGGTGGCCTATGTCACACCAGAATCAAAACAACAATCCATGGAATGGCGACATTCATCATCACCCAAAAAAGTGAAGTTTAAGCAAACAATTTCTGCCCAGAAAATCATGTGCACAGTTTTTTGGGACAAAAAAAGAGTATTGCTAGTGAGTTTCTGCCTCGTAATGAGACAATCAATGCAGCATCTTATTGTGAGACATTGAACAATCTGCATTGTGCAATCCAGAACACAAGACATGGAAAGTAGAGTAAGGATATAATTTTGCTGCATGACAATGCCCATCCACATGTGGCTAATCGGACCAAAGATCTCATCAAATCTTTTAAATGCGAAACTCTAGATCATCCTCCATACAGGCCTGATCTGGCACCCAGCAACTACCATTTGTTCCTGCACTTTAAGAAATACCTGGATAGTCAGCATCTTCAAGATGATGTTGTGATATAGTGGTTAAAAAGTCAGGCGGCAGAATTTTATGAGGAGGGTATTCAAAAACTGGTGCCACATTATAACAAGTGCCTCAATATTCACGGAAATTACGTAGAAAAGTAGATTGAGGTACAGGCTTTCATATAAAAATAAAATTATTGTGATATCTTTGCACATCTTTTTTTAATTCCAAAATGGTACTTACTTAAAAAACATGCCTTGTAATTCACCACAATGAATTTTCCCTGATTGATAATCAATCACTGAATTTAAATTACACCAGTTTAACCAATGCCTTTAATCCTATAGAAAAGCCACACTAACTGGGGAAGATACACCCCTATAAAGATTTACATCATCTACAACCATTTTGATTTTACTATGTTGAATTACTGTGGCAAATCATTTATAAATATACAAAACAAAACTGGTAATAAGCAACTACCTTGAGGGACTCCACTCAAAACACTAGACTGGTTAGAAGAGACCTTGACAACCCTAACATTCTGTGACCTATCTGTTAGGTAATCTGCAATCCAAGCCAGAGTTCTCAATCCAATCCCATAGCTTTGGCATTTTCTCAACAATAGAGGCATTAAAACCTTGTCAAATGCCTAAAAAAATCAACATAAACACAATCAAACTTTTAACCTAAGTCAGCCATCATTTGAAAACCATTGACTACATCTATCAGCTGAGTATTACAAGACCTACTTTTCCTAAAACCATGTTATGCTATATACCACAGGTCATTTTTTTCACAATAATTTTGGACCCAATCAACAATTACTTTTCCATAATCCTAGAAAAAATTGAAGTTTTTGAAATAGATCAATACTTAATAAAATCTGACCTTAGTCTACCCTTATGAAGAGGTTTTATCACTGCCTTTTTCTATGCAACAGGACATTTACCAGAACCTAAACAAAGGTTAAAAAGAGAAGGAAGAGGACTGGCTAAGCAAGAAGCCAATTTATGCATAACAAAATTTGAAACACCATCAATATCAGGGGCATCATCAACAGAAAGATTCAGTATAATCTTTTCAACATGTTCAGGTGCAATGTCTGAATCATCAAACTCCAACTCATTTTGTAGTAAAGGAGCTACTAATGTAAAGGTTGTACATAAGCATTATAATTTACAAAAAAAAAAAAAAAAAAATTATGAAAAGGCTACATTAAATATAGCTGCTATTCTCTGGTCATCATCAACAGATTCAACAGTGACTAGATCACTAAAGATTGTAGATGATGCTGATTTATCATTGCTTCCCTTATTTACATATTTTGAATACTTCTTTAGATAAGTTTGCAGGGAATCAGTGACAGACAATTCTACTGACTCAGTGTGTGATTACAGAGAGATTGTTGCAACATTTCTTGCTCTCTTATAAGCATACCAGGATTTATCATCCTTAACCAACAAATAATGTCTTCAAAGCTTATTTTTTTTTTTTTATAAAAGCTTATTTACTCCCTAAATTTATCATACCTATCTAATATATTCATCATATATTAGGGAGGGGGGAAGTATAGCAAAGCTGTAGTCAAAGCATATTAGCTACAACTATTCTGTATATTACCAAGCTTTCATAACATGTTTCCCTCTCAATAGCCTCTACACTAGATTGTTGCCCATTATCCTAGTCCTTGCTCAGTTTTTGACATTGAGTATAGTTGTGACAGCCCAGAGTCTTCTCTAGTGGCTTTAAATTCAGTATTTTCTTTTACCTAGCACAACAGATTTGTTAGATAGCAGAGGTTTCTCTTCTCTACTTTGACCATATGGTAAAAGACCTATTCTTGGGAAAGATTACTTTTCTTGGCATCCTGGAAATAAAGAGATGGTTTTCATTTTACTACAGCATGACATAATGTGAGTGTAGTAACAAGATCCCTGCTTTTTATACACCTTCTTGGTGAAATTTTCACCAATAATTGGTCATCATAAATTCAAGATATTGTCTCTGTTTTGACAAGCAATTGAAAAAAAAAATATTTGATACTTGTGATTTAGGTCAAGGCCACACCCAGGAATTTTTTTTTTTGGGGGGGTACTCAAAGATTTTTCTTTTTTTTTTGAAGGGGGGGGGGGTACACAAAAAAAAACTAAAAAAATGCATAAAAAGGGGTTCAAATCCCTTCCCCCTGAGTACAGCCTTGGTTTAGGCCTATAGAATAAATATCAAGCAATAAAAGTTATATTTTTAGAATCAGAAACCTAACTGAAACACTGAAAGAATATGTACATTGAAATAGGAAAATAAGTATTTCCAAAACAAGGTCCTTCTTGGTAAGTCAATAAACTAATAATTTCAAGTATTTGATCTTAAATAATTTTAATAATAACCACATTGCTGCATAACTTTGATTTTTAGCTATTCACTGATACATACAATAATTCTCAATTCCTATATGGTAATAAGATATGAGGGTTTGAGTTTTACATAATTTTGCTCTATTTGATACTTTTTTTTTACCATATTTAATGCAAACAGATTTTTTTCAAATGAACCAGAAAACAGCATTCACTGATTGCCTTACCTCCTGTGCTAATGAAATCACCAGAAGGCACATGCTTCTTCATTTTAAATTGATAAAAAAAATGATAAAAAAGCTAAATTAAATATAGCTGCCTTTCTCTTGTCATCATCAACAGATTCAACAGTGACTAGATCAATAAAGATTGTAGATGATGCTGATTGATCATTGTTTCCCTTATTAACATACTTCTGGTACTTCTTTACACAAGTTTGCAGGGAATCAATGATAGACAATTCTACTGACTCAGTGTGATTGCACAGAGATTGTTCCAACATTTCTTGCTCTCTTATAAGCATACAAGGATTTATCATCCTTAACCAACAAATAATGTCTTCAAAGCTTATTTTTTTTAATAAAAAACTCCTTAAAATACCTAGTTAGATATATATCAGAAAAACTAAGCTACATTATTATCCAACTCGGTAGATATCCTCTCTGCCTAAGAGAAACAATTTATCTGGCTAGTTGGATATTAACCCCAAACTGCTTAGAGAATCTTCTTATCTGCCTAGTTGGATATATATCAGAAACACTAAGCTACATTATTATCCACCTAGTTAGATATTCTTGCTGTGCCTAATAGAAACAATTTATCTGGCTAGTTGGATATTATCCCAAAACAGCACTATGGAATTTACTTATCCTCCTAGTTTATTATCCACCTAGTTAGATATTCTTGCTGTGCCTAAGAGAAACAATTTATCTGGCTAGTTGGATATTATCCCCAAACTGCACTATGAAATTTACTTATCCTCCTAGTTGGATATATATCAGGAGTGTTAAGACTTGGTATTATCCACCAGTTAGATGTTCATGCTGCACCTAAGAGAAATGAATTATTTGGCTAGTAGGATATAAACCCTAAACTGCTTAGAGAATCTTCTTATCTGCCTAGTTGGATATATATCAGAAACACTAAGCTACATTATCCAACTAGGTAGATATTCTCTCTGTGCCTAAGAGAAACAATTTATCTGGCTATTTGGATATATAGGCTATCAGAAACACTAAGCTACATTATAATCCAACTAGGTAGATATTCTTGGATCTAGGTAGATATATCATGGGTTAATTGGATATTAACCCAAAACTGCTTAGAGAATCTTCTTATCTGTCTATATGGATAGATATCCAAAACACTAAGCTATGTTATTATTCAACTAGGTAGATATTCTGTATATTGCATAGACAGTCAAATATTCAGCTAGGTAGGTAAAGGTGTAAGAGTCTTAGAAATGTTATTATCTGTCTAGCATGATATTTTATCTTGATACTAAGTGTAGTTGGATATTATTTTTATGTTCTATAGAATGTAATTTTTTAAAGAATAGGCTATCTATTGGGCACCTTCCATTTCAAGTGTTTGATCTTAAATAATTTTAATAATAACCATATTGATGCATAACTTAGATCTTTGGCTATTCAATGATATATACAATTATTCTCAATTCCTATATGGTAACAAGACGTGAGGGTTTGAGTTTTACATAATTTTGCTCTATTGGATACTCTTTTTTTTACCATATTCAATGCAAACAGATTTTTTCTTTAAATTAACCAGAAAACAGCATTCACTGCTTGCCTTACCTCCTGTGCTAATGAAACCACTAGAGGACACATGCTTATTCATTTTGAATCGCCGTTCTGACCTGATAGATTTGTGTCACCTCTTGCTGGCAGTGGCAACGTCAGTTGCCTAGTTGTTGTTGTTGTTGATTATTAACGTCTCCTCTAGAAACCAGCTTCTGTTGAGACGATCTTCTTTGTTCCACACTATTCTCTTTGCTTCTTGATGGGATGATCTGACACATACAACATTTTTTTTTCTCATTTTTCCAAATTATTTGAGACAACATTATCATATCACTTTGAATACCATCATCTGCATTTTTTTTTTTTTTTTTAACAAATAATAATACAGAAAGAACCAACACTGCAATCATTATACAGCTATCAATGATTTTCCAGTCTACCCACTTCAGTAGTTAAACCCTAATCAAAACAGGTCAAATTTTTTTTTTTCAAACTAACATAATATCCTAGCTAAAATCATCCATTCTACCGCTCAATTTCACAAAACTCAGAAGTAACATGATCATTTCCAGTCTTATAACATCATCATTGATCCCTGTCTCAACCATAAGACTAACATTGAGATTGCCTAGCTTTTCTCTTTGACATAAATTTCTCATATCCCTTCTAAGTCTCTCATAGAAACAACACTCAATTAGATAGGGGTGTACAGTCTCATTCTGCAAATTACAAGCTCTACAAACAGGGCTATCGCTTTTCCCAATCCTAAATAGTTTAGCATTAGTACTTATATGACCTGATCAAAAATGGAATAACAAACTACAATTTCTCTTATTCAGCTTACTATAAATTTTTATATGAGAGTGGTTGTGTTTTTTCTCGGCTACAAGCTAATTTTGTATTAAATACTTTAAAAGTCCAAGTTTCCTTTGTCTCAATCCTCTTCTGATTAATCTCAATTCCTTGTATTCATTTCTCACTACACAATTTAGGGGTTCTATTGCTGCTTTTTTTGCATGTTTATCATCCATTTCGTTGCCTTGTATACCTACATGTGCTGGTGTCCATACTAGCTGAATTTCAAATCCTTTTTGGAGCAATTGAAGAAGTGTGTTGTAGCACCTAATGACTTCTTGGTTATGGTTTGAAATGAAATTTTGTAAGCTAAGTATAGCAACTTTTGAGTCACTACAGATAGCAAATTTTCTATCTTCATTGTCCTTTATTGTGGTCTTTTGGATTATATCTAGTGCTATCTCTATGGCTTTAATTTCTGCTTCAAAGAATGTTGAGTGGTGTCATAGGAATCTGGATGCCACTAATTTCTTCTGAGGAACAACAGCTGCAGCTCCCACTCCTTTTCCTTCTATTTGTGACCCATCAGTATATATTAGACAGAAATTTTGAAATTTTTCTGTGATAAGTTTCATAAATCCAAAATTTTGTGGATAATGGATTTCTATCATTTGTTTTGTATTTCTTCTATGGTACAAGGTTTTTGCATCCAAAGCCATAGTAAAGTGTTTAGAGGTTTCTTATGTTGCAACATTTTAGTAATAGAGAAGTTCAAACCTTCTTCTCTCATCAGTGCTTCTGCTTTCTCAAATGGGTTTAAATGTTTCCTTAGTTTATTTGGGTTCATGGTGTGGAATAGTCCACGTTTGACAATACGTTTCTTGATTGGGTGATTTTTATCTGATGTCCATAGTTTTTGAATATATTTTAGCAATAGTACATCTCTTCTTGTTGACAGTTTTTCTATACCAGATTCAATTATTAAGAAGGGAATTGGTGTGGTCTTTTTTGGTCCAAAAGCAATCCTTATAGCTGTGTTTTGTAAAACTTCTAGCTTATTTAGCTGACCATCATTTGCACTGCCATATATAGTGGCCCCATACTCAATTTTTGTGAGTATATACTTAATATAAAATTCTCTCATTACAGCTTGATTAGCTCCATACCTTCCCCCTGCCATCATTTTGATAAGATGTATGTTTTTAAGGCATGAGAGTTTTAGATTTTGAGTATTTTTGGTAAACCTGATCTCAATGTCCAGGATTGTCCCCAAGGCTTTGTATTCCTGTACTATTCCCGTGTTTTCTCGATAGAATTATAAAACAGGCGGTCAGATATTTTTCCTCTGTGTTATTATCTTGGCGTTTGCTTTGGATTGTTCAAATATTATATCTTCGGTACTTGCCCATGTTTCTATTTGGAGAAGTATTTGTTGAGCTTCTTTTTCAGCTTCCTCTAAGGTATCCTGTACAGTCCAAGTCTTGTTGTTATCAGCAAAAATGCAGACATTACATGCATCATTTTTAATAGGGATGTCATGTTTACTTTTGTTGTAATAATCAGGACCAAGGATGCTTCCTTGTGGAACTCCTCTTTTAATTTGAACCTTATTTTCTGATTTTGACTCTCCAACAAGTACAGCAACTTTTCTACCAGACATATAGTCTATTGAAAACTTCATCAGTAGGCCATGGATGTTTGCTTTTATAAGTCCATTTAAAATTTGTCAGTGCACAATGTTATCAAATGCACCTTTAACATCTAGAAATATAAGGATCATGACTTTCCTGTTATTTAATGCATGAAGTGAATCTCTCAAATACTTAAAAGACTGTCAGTTGTGCTTCTACCTTGCGGGAATCCATTTTGAATGTCCTGAAGAATTTGTGTGTTTTCCACTGTGCAAACCAACCTTTTTTTGACCACTCTTTCATAGATCTTTCCTACAACTATGGCAGTAATGATATAAATTGGTGATTTTCCACTAAGTTGTTTTTACCAGGTTTTGGTATCATTATGGCTATGCCTTTTTTCCAGCAGTCTGGAAATCTTCCCTTTTCCCATAACATGTTAATAATTTTTAATAATTCCTGTCTCCATCTAGTTGGAAGATTTTTCAATAATGCTGGGTGGATGCTATCAGGTCCTGGGGCCATTTCTGGCAATTTATTTAACACAGCTTCTAGTTCTACACCTGTGAAAGGCAAGTTATATGGTTCATTACTTTCCTCCTCTGCTAGTTTTCTGGCTTTAGCAAATACTTTAGAGTGGAGGACTGTCTTTATAAATGGATCCTCTTTGCCAATGGTCTGTCTTAGGTGCCTGACTCTTGCTTCAGCCTTTTTCCTGTCATCAATTATTAGCTCTCCATTAAATTGCACTGGTATGTTTAGATTTGGAGGGTTATTTTTACTACCCATTCTTTTTATAAATTTATATACTTTCCCATATGAATATCTAAAATTTAAACTCTCTACAAACTTTGTCCATGAATCACTTCGAGCATCACTTGTGGCTCTTGCAAATTTTGCTTTGGCTTGCTTTAGCTTAATGTAATTATCAGTAGATAGAATTTTATTGTAGTTATTTGCTGCCCTATTCATTGCTTTCTTGGTATTTTCACATTCAGTATTCCACCAAATAGGTTCTCTGTGGCTATTCTTCCTTAGTTTGCTCTGTGGGATAATTTTTTCTGCTGTCTCTAGCAGGAGTTGTTGGAATTTACAGATTTTATCCTCTGGGTTTTCAAAAGGATTCAATTCTTTCTCCAGTTCAATAGATTCCAGACTTGTTCTGTACTCTTTCCAATTAGCTTTTTTGAATATGAACCTTGCCTGGTTATGAATTTTTGGGCTTTCAATTCTGCCTTCAATATCCACAATAACAGGTAAGTGGCCACTGATGAGGTTACTGTTAATTTCTGATATGACAGCTGTCTTTTTGCCATTCTACCAGATGTAAAGGCTAAATCAATAGTAGAATATGAATCCCTGTGTGGATTTGCCCTAGTGGGTAACCCATATGGTCTTAATAGAATTACTTCATCTTGTCCTTCCAGGATCTTCTTCAGTGTTCTTCCACTACCATTTTTATTTCCACAACCACACCAAATATCAGAGTGAGCATCAAAATCACCTACTATTAAAAATTCTTCTGTTGGTTTTATGGCATTTTTTGCTAAATCAAACACAGGTTCCACATCCGTGATGCTTCTATCTCGGTTATACACATTAGCTAATATCAGTGCTGGTTTTCTATATCTATAAACTCTACATAACAAAACTTCCATCTTCTGATTCAACACTGATCCATAGACCAACACCTGATGGTACACTGACATTTTGATGGCTGTAATCAATCCACCACTTCTACCTTCATCTTGGACCTTTCTGATTACATAGAAATCTTTCATTATACATATGTCTCAGCTTGTCAGCCATGTCTCTTGCAGGCAGATAATTTCAATTTCTTTATTCCTTGCCAAGCTCTCAGTTAACTTTTTTTTTACTCTTTTGATTGATTCAGTATTGAATGATAAAACTCTCATTTAAGGGGTCGTGTTGATAAGCTTTAAAATTTCACTTAATTCTAGTTTCTCATTGAATAGTGTTTTCATAAGAGAGCATAATTTCTGGACCCTTTCTTGTAATTCCAAGTCCCTCAAGTCAGCCACGTCTGTTGCACTTGAAACAAAAATCACTAGTTTTGCTAGAATGTCTTTTTGGAGTTTGTTTTGTTCATTGATTTCCAAGGCCTGTTTTTTATTTAATGCATCTGCATAGGATCTATATGCTATGGAAGCCATATTGAAGCCGATATTTTTTTCATGAGATAATCTTGAAATGTTTTTATTATGATCTCTGACCCTACACAAGCCAGAAGTAGAAGAATGGTTACCCCTGCAATTTACACAGCTATACCTTTAAAATTTTTCTTCCTTTTCTGTTACATTTTTTAGTTTACAATCTTTTGATTGGTGGGGACCTGCACACCTGAGGCAAACTGGTTGTGGTGCCTTGCATTGTGCCTGCATTTGCCCATGTTTTTGACACTTAATAATAGGTGTTTGGTATTCTTGAACTGCTGTTTTTCTTCCATATAGCCAGAGAGCTGAGGGTAAAAGATTGTTTTCAAAGGTAGTACAGACTGATAGGCTCTCTTCTAATTGTTTTATTTCTCTATTAAATCTTTTCAATCTTTTTACAGATTTCACTGAAGCATTAGCCTCAGATTCAAGATCACTTTTAATCTCCTCTTCAGTGATTTCTTTGGGTATTCCTCTAAGAACTCCTTGACATCTGGGTTTAAATTCCTCTGCCTGGACTTCTGTTTCACCTACTTTATTAATTGTTAATGCTTTTGCAACAGCAGATTTAGTGGGAAGAAATATTGTGACTCTCTTTTTGTCTTTGCTTAATTCAAATTCAAAATGTTCAGGTTTCAAGGCTTCTTTTAGGCTTAAGGTAGTTTCTCTTTCCATAGGCAAGGTTTTTGTTTCATCATTGCTAGACAAGATGACCCTATTGTCAAATCTATCTAAAATCTGCATTCCCTAATTCTTGCTGGTACTTAGGAGGGGCTGTATAGCAACTTTTGGCAACTCTATTGTTTTCCTCAAGGAGGGTTGGGAATATAGCTCTTTTGGCTCGTTTTCCTAAGTCATGAGATAGTCCTAGATTAGGAAAGTTTATGATACCCTCCACTCCTTTAGGGTTTGCACTAGCCTATATCTAAATTCATGGTTTCATCAGGGGGAAGAGGTGGGTAATTTTCATCTATTGAATTCAAAACTTCAAATGAATTTGATGTAGGGACTGTAGCAATGAATCTATTTTGAGTGTGGTGAAATATAAATTTGATGCTGACTGTAGTGACTATTGTGGAGGGGGGGGGGCTAGAGTAGTGACATGTGGTGATTGTCTTGCCTGATTAAATCCTGGTGTCTGTTGTATAACCTGACCCTGATACTGTATAGCTTGAGACATAGGCATTACTTGTGGAATAAATGTTGTGTACATGGGGGCCTGACCTTGTTCATTATTCAGACCAACTGCATTTGGCCTCAACCATCACTCCAGGGGAGTGACGTGGATCCCAATTCACCCCCGTATCCCTGACAAACACACCACTTATCCCCAAACAAAATATCTGACCCGCAAATCAAAAAAAATTATACCACGCTGAGACTTTTTCTTCCTCTCAGTTGCCTAGGTTAGATTTCCCTAAAAATTTTAAATCTCTACGCTATAAGACATCGTTGCCGAAATGAAAATTGGGTTAAGCCCTGTCTTGATTATGGCCTTTTCTGGCGAAGTAAGCCGAGTAAAAACAGCCTTTTGTTCATCGAAAAACAAACTTTTCTGAAAAAAGCTGTATCGAATGCACCGGATTTGCCTTTTTGAGCCTTAAAAAGTACCAATGAAGACTGGGGCTGCCTATAAAAGTTAAAACGCACTGGCGACTTTGCCTGAAAAATCCATAATGAAAACACAGCCTTATTGTGAAGGGCCGAATCACAAATGTTAAGGATCGTCGTGCACATTCTTAGAACTAGTAATTTTAAATAGTCCCATTAAAATTTTCTTACAAAGCATTTGACTTTTGTCTAATGGGGGGGTTTCTCTTAAAAATATGGTTGAGGGGGTTTCTTTTAAAAATATAAATGTACTTATATCTCCTGATGTTTCCTAATACGGAGATTCAAATTAATTAATTCAATGGGGAAATAGCCATGCCCTTAGCTGACGGTTAGCGTGTGGCCTTCCTGAGTGTAGGCGGAGTTTCTAGAGTGGGGAGCTTAATCTAGGAGTACATGTAGGGAGCTTATATTAACGGCTATACTGAGTCGAAATCAGACTGATAAGTTTCAGTTTCCCTTAGGAGCGAGTGGAGCCATAAGGACTAACAAACTTGAGAAATATTAACATAGAGAGAATAAAATAAGAAAGTAATGCATTTATTGTTACTCACATAATTGTTGCAGAGCTTCGGTTATATCAACACACTTGTAATACAAGACACTGATACAAAATTGTCATCTGGAGCGATGCTACGCAAAAGTTAATGCACTGACAAAAAGGTTCTCTCGAAAGTTTATTTTGAGTAAACTCACATAATATAAATCACTGGCGTACAACTCCTCTAAGACTCAAAATAGACTGAAAATAGCCTTGCATAAGACTGAAAAAAGACTGGAGCCAGACTGGCATGAGACTGAAAACAAGACTGGAGCAAAAACTGCTAAGTCCTAACAATCTATCCTCTGCAATTTTGCCGGGGGTTACGTTTAGGCGTTGCTAAAAGTATATTTTACAATTCCTATTGGTTGCCTTATTTGTCCTACATCACTATTGGACAGTGCTGTACCAATCGGATATTTGATTTTAACTAACTTTTGATACGATTTATTACTCTCTAAGACTTCACTTTAGAATTTTTCTTACCTGAACAAAGTTTGTACTCTATAATTAAAGCAAGCTACATAGTCTTAGGTTGTATCTCAAGAAAATGTTTTTAAAGCTTTACCTTGTAATTACGGTGGAATATTTAATTTTACTTTTGTATCTCAAGAAATTTTTTTTAAGGTTTATACCTTTTAATTATAGCGGAACACATAGTTTTATTTCTTATCTCAAGAGACCATCTGTCGATCGTTTGGAATTTCCATCTCAAGATTTAGATTACATGGTTGTTGCATGTCAAGTGAAATTGGTTATTCTGCATATTTATTGCTGTTATCTTCTTTTGTGGGAACGATTTTTTTTTTCATAGTTACAATTGTAACACAATGTTTCGCTACTTTTTAAATTTGACAATTAATTGTTACTTAAATTGTTTGGGTTTATGTTCTTGGCATTTTTACTTGGAAAATTTTAGAGTCTTGGAAATTGATTCCATTACATATCATCCTTCCCATTCTTAACGATGTCATCATAGTTGTTTTAAGCTACTCTCTTTGTACTTTCAAATTTTGATTTTTTTTTTTTTAATAACTTGTATTATTGCTAATTAATTTAATTTGTTATGATCTGGCAAAATTTATATCTTTATTTCATATCTCCGATTGCTCTATTAGGCTATATATATGATAACATTACTTCAAAGTCCATCACCCACTCACTCTATTTGGCGAAAGGGCCAAAGAGTCACTATTGACTAACACATAATATTATATGATTACATCATAATTATTATTCCTCCATCTAATATCAAAATTCCTCCACCTGATATGATTATCTTATCGCAGTAAATTGTACATATTTGCCCCTCTTTTTTTTTTTTTTTAAAGATTGACTATACTTCTACCTGACGTTATATAGGTACGATTATATTATTATTCCTTCACCTAATATTATAATTCCTTCACCTGATGTGCTAATACTTCTACATGGCTCCAACTAGTTAAGTTCCGCTATTGTAATTACTTCAATATTTAACGTGGTAGATGTTCACTACTTCTAATGCTAGTTTATACTTTCACCTGACGTTGTATTGGTACGATAGTTATTTGACCTCAAAAACATCTAACTACAGCTAAAACATCTAACTACAATACACTGATATGTATGAATTAAAAATACCTTGGAGGAGAAAAAAGAATTTCACACGTTAACATTCTTAACTTAATGTTTGATGGCAACACTGGGATAAGGTAGCTTGCACTGATTTTCATCTGTTTTATGATAAGTTTAACAATATTCATAAAGTTATTAGTTCGATACATAAGACTTCACACTTACTTCATCATTCTACGTGTCTATAATACTCACATACGTTATCACTCTTACTTTAGGCTTCCATTCGATTAATTACTAGGTTGGCTAATTGTTTATGGTTTGTATTCTTGGTGTTTCACTTTTTGTCACTTGTTGCTTGGGATGAGCGTTTGCATTGTTCATAAGTATGACTATTGCATCAAATTGTCCGTGCATGGTTTGTCTTGTGAAATATGCGGGTTTGATGTCACAGGGATGTTGAAATGTCTTTTGAGTACATATTCCTAGGGGAATTGATTACATGAAATGGGTATCTTGATCGCTGGCTTGGTAGTTCTTCTTGGACACTTTTTTTTTTTGGGAAAATCTAATACTCGTACAGTCTGTGTTTCCCGTAAATTGCTCACGTTTAGTCCATATCTTGGACTATGGGCTGTGTTACAACATTTAACGTTAACTATGGCAGGATCAAAGTTTGATCTTATGTCCTTGGCTCGACACATTGTCTTTGATTTCCGGTTAAATGATACACAATTATTGAGGTCTTAATTATCGAGATTAAAACAATAATAACCGGTTGGTTTTCTTTTTTGAACACTTCATTCTTGGGAAAGAATTTTATCACATACAGTCTATATTTCCCATTAATTGATCATTTTTTTTTTCTCATGGAGGATGGTTATGTTTTGCGACATTTAATAATGATTGGATGGCATCAAAACTTTAGTTTTTGATGTTGGTTTAACATGTTATCTCCGAATTGGTGCTTAAGATGCATGATGCTTGAGGGATTGACTCTAGGTTTATTCCTGGTGTTTTAAACATTGAATCTTAAGGCCGTTGCCGTCTAAGGAGAGTTATCGACGGTCTCCACGTAGTTTAACGACGTTGCGATTGGGGTGGTTCTCTAGGTAACTATTAATTCAAATGTATGCCTATGAGTGGGGTTCTTGGTTTGCCAATACTGCTTGAGATAAGATTACCTGGTACTAGGCTTG
This sequence comes from Artemia sp. Qi Xiang Cuo, assembly GCF_049724085.1. Classification (NCBI taxonomy): domain Eukaryota; kingdom Metazoa; phylum Arthropoda; class Branchiopoda; order Anostraca; family Artemiidae; genus Artemia; species Artemia sp. Qi Xiang Cuo. The sequence continues at coordinate 48,425,357 of NC_142798.1, read as the reverse complement.
GGTGACTTGGAATGCCATCTGGATAATGTCTTAGAGACTACCTTGTTGAGTACTTGTCGGTGGTTGACGAATGATGAAAGTAGATGCTACTGGGTTGTATCCATGTTGCCTGCTGGTACACCAATAATTAATTTGCACTGGTTACTCTGCTTCCTAGAATATAAATATCTGGGCAGAATCATATGCTCTTTATAATTACACAAGTTACGACACATACAGCAATAATATACAATTTACATAACACCATGTGGGGACTATTTTTGAAATAATAGTCGTGATTAGACATATGAATAATATCAATTTTAGTATGGTTACAGTTAAACTCAACGAGAGAGCCACTAAGGGCAACTCTTATGCTTTTACATTTATGTTGCAGCAATCACTAGATTACTGTGATATAAGCAAAGTTATCATAGGGAAAATGATTATATTTACAAAAAATAACACTATAAGATTTTCAAGATTTGGTGACTATATGTATACATGTACACATGTGCATTTGGCACATGTTCTATATTCAATGCATTTTTAAATGTTATAAAACACTCATCTACTTTAGTATTTAATTTTTTACTCTACTACTACTTGCGAGGTAGATTAAATGGTTTTTATGAGAGGTCTCGATTTACTATAAATTTTCAAATCTTTACTGTTTATGCGCGTCCACGCCGCTTAAGAAATATATCTTTGCAGCTGCATGGGCTTGCACAAAAATTTAGGTGAAAATTTGGGACTGAACAGGGCACGAATGAGGACCTCTATTCTCATTCGCTCGATCATGTCCTCCCTTACTTCTTTGCTTAAGGGTTATCAGGGAGTTCCGGGTTTAGGTTTTGGATCTCACTCGGCTCGATGTGATCTGACTTTGCTATTTTTCTACGTGTTATTCTCAACACTCTTCCGTAATTTAGGTTTAATAGCATTCTTATAGTCAGAGAGATCATGAACACGAATCCTACCGTCAGGAGGATATTCCACCAAAAATTTGTTGAGAATAGTCCATATCTACTTTCTACATATGTCAATCTGTGGTTTTCATTAGTGAAGAGGGGAATTTGAGAGTCTAAGGCTTCTTTTATTTTTGTGAGTGGTAAGGTTCCCTTGATATTCTCTATTTTTGACCATATCGTGGCCCTTACTTCTTCCTTTTCAATATTGGGAATTGTATACGATAGATTGACTGGTTTGAAGTTGTTTATCTTAGGGCTTATTATATTCGTGCTTGTTGTTATCAGTGGTGTTTGTACCGTGACTTCCTTCGTCACCAGTCGGCATCCTTGTTTTATTGTTATTGTTCCCACGTCTTGTAATAGTAGTTCAGTTCTGTAGCTTGGATCGATTCTCTCTGTGTTATTATAACATGAGATAGTCCCAACTGTTTCTTTTGGAACAGAAAACAGCCACAGATCATTTCTAAGGTGAATGAATATTTCTCTCTTAGTACTGCCTACTAGTGCTTCGCATGAGTTTGGAATTTCTTCTTGTTGGGTCTCTTTTAAAAATATATCCAATATACAAGATTCGGGTTTTACGTTATAAATGGGCAATGTTAGTTGACATACTAGGTTTTTGAATGCTACACATTCCTTTAGGTCCTGTGGGTTTGCTAAGGCATATTTCCTCCTATCTTGATCGATTAGCAAGTAATCTGCTTCGGGGGTAATAGTCATGAACGAATTGGTTTTGCCTAAATTGGCTGGAAACGTGGAAATTTTATACAAGTCTTATATTGATTGTTGATTTATTAGCGGGATTGTTACCACTACAAATAATTGTTCGTTTATCTCTGTGATGTGAATTTTTATTTTGGTTTAATAGTGGAATAAGTTTGCTACTTCCGGTTCTGTTGGTAGATGTAGTCCGAATGTTAAATGTGTTTTTATTTCGTCCAAGATAGTTTTAAGGTTTGAAGGATCCCCTAGGTCATATGACAAGGTTCCGCCGGTAAAGCCGAATAATGCCAATTCAAATTTGCTAACGTCAGTTGCCAGGTTAAGTAAGGACATTGTCACTATGTCTAGTGATACCATGGTGAGGCTCGAATCGGTAATCACACGATCTACTTAATTTTTTTAATAAATCATTATGTTTACTGTCTTTGATATTTTCTTCGAGATTGCCTCAATTTTTGCTTTCTGATATTTGGCTATAATGGCTTGTATTTTTTGGACATGTAAGGTCACGTTCATGGCGTTATTTAGTTGTCCTACGTTTTCCCTTAGGATATTTAGGTCTTCTTCAGTTGAAAGCCCAAACAAGCGTGAGGCTAATTCTCCCACGATTGGTATTAGACTAGCTGATCTTCGATATTTGCTTTTTCGAAAAAAATACTTCGAAGATTCTCGTGGTACTTTGTTTTAGTTTTTGTATTTCCGTGTTGAATAATTCAAATAGTGCTTGCAGTCTCTGTCTATATAATATTAGGAAATATTGGTGAATCGATACTTTTAGAGCGTTTTTCTCGTTTAGCTCAGGTAATGGTTCGATATCTTCTTTTGCTGGCTCATCGGCCATTGCTAATCTAGCACAAGTACGTTTGCGGTCTATTGTCCAACATTTCTTGTGTGGGTAACCGTCTTCTTCCTCCTTCTTAGCTTTATTTTTCTTTTCCATTTGTTGAATCTCCTGTAATTTTATAGTTTTTATTTCGGTATGCTTTATGGGGAGTTTTGCTCTAAAGCCTATATTAAAAACTCCAATTGATTGGGTGCTGTAATGCATGGGTCCTGTTGACCACGTCCATTTTGTAAGTATCGTTGGTCTTAGATAAGTTAGTGTGGTCAAATATCTAGGTGCTTTTTTGCTAAGTGCGCTCATTTCGGTGATTGTGCTCGTCGTAACTTCTGACATTGAAGATTGTATATCTCTTACTGGGGACTCATATGTAGGCGTGGTTGTCTTGGTGTCTTTTCTTTTTCTTTCTTTAAGATTTTTATTCTTATCATCATGTTGTATGTTTGAGAATTTCAACTCCTTTAGGTTAATAATTTGTCTGTAGTCTTTTTCCTTCGTGAGTTTTGATAATATTTGCTTCGTAATATTTTGTTCAGCATGATTTTGCCACAATTCTTTGAGAAAGGTCCATAGGCTCGGTAATTCATTTAACATTGCGTAGTTTCCATCATAGAGTTTATTTTGCTTAGAAGTTGTCAAGGAGAAACTTGGTAGTATATTTAATTGTAGTATGTTCGCTCATGGAACTATCCACATTATTTAATGCTCTCCTTTTCTCCGGCTTTCGTATCTTGTTAGATCCTAGAGCCTTGTCAATTTCTGCCATTTTCTGGTCGAAATCGTCCACTATGAATTTCGACTTTAGTTTAGGAAGATATGGGAGGTAGATTTCCTGTATTTTCCTTATGGTGCATTCTTTTGTTGCCTGCATGCTTTTGCCTGATTTTAAGAATTGGAATATAGAGTCCTTTAATTCATTGGTATTTTTCTCTAGTCTAATTACTTGTTGGAACAAGGTTCCGAACGGTTTAGGGTCTAATTTCATAAATATTTTCCAGGCATTATGGCTTGCAAGCAACGAGTTCTCGTGTTTGAAGATTATTCCATGTTTTACGATGTCTTGGGCTATAGTTTGGGAAATGAAGATTGTTATGACATTTGTTATCCACATCCTTTTTGCTGTTTCTGGAATTAATACTTCATTAGACATAATATAGGAAAACCTTTTATGATTAATAATCGAACGAGAACTTTGACTCCTATTATTTGTTCTTTCTTTTTTTCAGGGAAGGGAAGACAAGGTACTAATTATGATATTATATTTTCATTATTTTATGATAATCTTCGTTGTCCAAAGGAAACAAGGTGAGATTAAGACTTCATGGTCGTACAATTTGTTACTCTGCTTATGGTGCATCGTATTGTTTGATTCTTAAGCTGAGGGGATAGATATTTTAATGACTTTCACGCAAAAATTTAATTGTTTTAACGTAAGAGTAGTTGGTTAACTTTAATTATTTTGGTTGGCGCAGTTTTTTTGATTTTTTTGTTACTTTTGATTTTGATACATAGGTTTTTATTCTTTTAAATATAATTTCATTTTTCATTGCGCGGTATATTGCACTTTTAGGATTATATAGATACTGCTTATAATATCTTATTTCTTGGAGGGGGTCATATTTACCTTGATATTTTACACAATTTGGATTCCCTTCAATTTTGTAAACTAATTTTTGCTTTCTACATTTGTCAAGGAGTAATAAATCTGTCTGACAAGGACCCTTAACGTACCAGTATCGAACTTTATATTGTTTTTGTAACCTTCTTATTTCATGTTGAACTAAATAAAGGTACTTGACATTTCTGCCATTATATTTTACTACTAATTTGCCTCTGGCTGGTCGAGATTTGGGCGTGTTTGCTAGATGTAATCCGAAAATATATGATCTTATGTTGTACTCCATTAAGTCTTACTTGACATCCCATTTTGCCGCAAAGACTTCTTCCCCTGATTTATTCACAATAATCATTGTCGCTGAGTATATAACATTTTCTTTGGCATGTTTAATGCATATGAACTCTGTGTCAATAATTGCTTTGGCCATTATTCTGAAATAAAAGGTAGTTTCTATTGATCTCTGTCTAGTTAATAATTTTTTTTCGAGATTGGTTATGATTATGGTACACTCAAGGTCGAGGTCAAACTACCTTTTCACCGGCATTTCCTCAATACATCGGGTACTTATTCATTCGACCGTAATTCGAGTCATCTGAGCTTCATATTAACCAATTTGAGTGAAAACAAGGTAACTTCAGGTTGAGGTTGAAGAACTTTTTCACCGGTGCCTCCTTGCACCTGGCGATTCGGGTGTTCGAACGTAGTTGCTACCCTAAAGTTCCGTACTCTAGTTTAACGACTTTGCGGTCGCATTATAGTCTTAAAAGTATATAGACTTTCGAGAAACTACCTTCGTGTCAATATATTGCTAGTTTATTTATATCTCGTGATATTTGCTCTAATTCATAGTTCCCTAAATATTAATACAATACTGGCCTATGATACATTTTTTTTTTAAATTATGAGAATAATCAATTTTCATAGTTATAACACTTCAGGTAATATTATAGGATTCATTCATCATTTGTTTCAACGAGATTATCTATATATACAGTTTCTCCCACTGGGGTTGGGTTTTAATTTCAATATTGGTGCATCATTCGGCAGTGCCGCCTTTGAATTTGGAGATGCAAGCATATCCCGAAGTTGATAATTTTCCCACGATGAAACATTTGGGCTGAGAAATTAGAGTTCAAATACTATATAATTTTCTCCGTTTTCGGGTATATTTAGGTACATTAAATACACTAGTAATTGGTTTGGGAGGTGCAGGCCTTCCAAAGTGGCGGTTATGTCATTCCTTTGCATATTTTGACGAATGAATTTCCGGCACAACTGAGATAATGACAATGGGTCATTTATTATCCTTACTACAGAGAAACTTAAGTTTAAGTGTGATTGGAAACGGCATAGTTGTTCACGCACGACTATGTCTAACCCAGGGGCTATTTTCCTTCCGAAATATTCGTCTTCCTGGAATAAACTCAGGGTTATTTTCCTTATGTCCTTATATTCTCTTGGGGTAACGTGAAAAATTGCGGACCACGCTGAAGGGTTTATCAGATGTAGATACGTGTTATTTACGCAATTGACGTATAAGATTTTAAGAAAGCTTTCACCATTTAACATATGTCCTTGGTCTATTAATATGGAGAGAAATTTAATAGGCCAAATTGTAGTTATATTATTATCATCTTGATCGTACCAAATATTGTCGGCGATATATATAGACAACGAGCTATATTTTGTTGATGGGATATGTTGTACTAAATTTCGGAAGGCCAGATTGGCGCCTTGTCTAGTGTGTTCTAGTGTTTTGGCCATCGCACGTGCAGTAAAATTATAAAGCACTAGGCTTGCCGTTAATATTAGGATCATTCTTTGTTCCAACATTGTCTTTTGAGATTTTAGAAGATAATATAGTTTTGGGCAGTCAATATTTTCTACTGCTTTAATAAGTTCCTCTTCTTTCATTAAATTGTCAACATGTCCCCAGTCCCTTAACGGAGTATTAATATTGTCTACGGTATGTCTTATCTTAAGATTCCATAAGATTGCATTTTCTCGTCTATGATTATTTAATTGTTGATTGCTTGTGTATCTTATCATGGTTACGTTTTTTTATTATTCTACTAGAATTTAGGCTAATATAAGCAACATACCGTATGGTCGCTTGTTCCGGCGTTTCCCTTAACCCGTGGTTGAAGGTTACTTATACACCGTATCTGGAAATGTGTTCTTATGTAAAATTTATCAGCAATTGTGAAACAACTGATTACTTGATATAAAAATGGCTACAATTATTAAGGTATAATAATGGATTAGTTAGGTGCCTTTAATTTGATAATATCTGTTATCATTTATTGATATTTTTAGTTAGCTCTTCTAATTTATGGTGTTTATGTTTCACTGTTATCCTTGGGTTCCTTTTCCTATTTGAGTTGATTTTCGTAGGAAATACCTTGGCACGGTGCCCGAACATGAAACTAAATTACTCTCGTTCCAGCACCTTGCCAACGTACACCCCACATATCAGACTTCATTTCCTTCTTCATTTCATATTCCTGCACGGTCACTTTTGTCGTCACATTATTTTCTTATGTTAGGGATGAGTGAGGGTAATTCTTGCGGGTCACTTATTATGAAGAGGTTTGTTTATTCTGTCATAAGGGTTCCCCGGACAAACTGTAATGACAAATGGGATAAAGGCACCACACGTCACGACAGCTGCCCGCCGGCTCCCCACGACTTATGGTAGTTTTATCCAATTTTAAAACTGTAGTTTCTCATTATGTTATGAACAATCTTCGTAACTGCCTGGTTGTTTCTCATAAGAGAGCTAGGGCCAAATGGTAATGGGATGTTACATAGACGCCACCCTACATTCCCGCTTGACCACAGCTTCCCACGACTGGGGGGCCCTTAATGTATCACATTTCCTTGTTGCTTATTTGCCTTTTGTATTTCCATAGTTGTTAATCATAGAGAGCTAGGACCAAACGGGAACGGCAACGGAAAGACAATGACACCATTGCCATTCCCCTGTGGCCACCGTTACCCACGACTGAAGGTTTGTTTGTTTAAGGAGTCTTGTGGCTAGACTGTTGTAGTACTTGCCAAGCAACGTCTTATTGTGCAATCAAGTCTCGTATCCTCGTAACTTTTTCTCAACGGAGGGTGAAAGTCAAGTGATTGCACGATGGGACAATATACACCATGCTTATCCCTGGCTCTACCTCCTGTGCTTGGGGATCCATATGTTTTCACTATTATACGTCATGTGGATATTTGAGTCATTTTTCCTATACTATTTTAAGGTATTTTATGGTGTTGTCCGCTAACTGTTATTTTATTTTGTTTTTATGAATTAGAATTACTATTTACATTGATCTTTTATTAATTCTTGGGAGAAGGAAAAAAAAATTTATTGTTCGCATAGAAACACGTGAGGTACTGCTATTGACTTTTGGTTAAAAGTATCTTTTTTGTGGATTTAAGTGGGTTTTTTTTCTTAATTAGTTAAGTAAAGGGTTATATTATGTTTTTTGTTATTATGTTTTAGTTAATTCTATATGTTTTGATCAGTCTGAGGGAAACTCAAAATTTGTACATTGTAATTTACTGTGGCATTCAATTTCTATACTTGTTGATCCCTTATTTACAACGTATTTTTTCTTAAGTAATCTATGATTAACGAGGCAAATTTTTTTTTTTAAACAATCTTTTTAAAATATCCATAATTTCAATTAATTTCGTTAAGGCCCTTTTTTGAAAATATTGGCTTATTTTTTAATACTTTCGAAAATTCAGCTATTAGGCTGTAATGCCTTTTCTTTTATCTTTATATTTCATTTAGCTGTGACACGACTAAAGTATTACTTTCATAGGCTTTGTATATTCTTAGTTGATGGGAGTTAGTTGAGTTGAAGTGTAACTCATTTACTTTCAAGGTGTCAAATCATCCTTCTCCTGTGGCGGAGTTAACGCCACGTGGTTGAGATATTTATTATCCATCGCGGTATTACTTAAAAGTCTCGTAGCTTGTCAGAAGCCATATGAATTTAATTCCTTTATAATTCTCAAATGAAAATTAAAATATATTCGTTGATGCTATACTTTGATGCCACTAAGATGCCGCACGACTGAAAAGGGGGGGGGGTCATGAATTTGATTAGAACATTACTTATAGTATCTGTAATTCTTTTTCTTTGATGTTTGATCGCTATAATCTTTAGGAGGTTATCCTTCTGTAAGGGCTTGATTCAGGGAGAAAGTTTTATAATTTATTCTTGTTGATTTAGGATCTTCGAAATGTATGTCCGAACAAAGGGCTAAATTGCCTTACAGGTGTTGTAATCTATTTTATGGCTTCTGCTTTCACTTAATTGCATTAGAAATTACCCTTCAGTTATTCATGCTTCGTATAAATGTTCGTTTTGTTCTATCAATTTTAGTTAAGTACATGCTCACTAGTGAGTGCACATTCTCCGAACTCTTAAATACCGTGCTTTTCACAAGGATTGAAATTTGTGGATAACATTTGGCTTACCATGTCATATTACTTGTTGGGGGAATTAAGGATTAACAGGGACCTGGGGTCGCAACTGGCCTATAAGGTTAGTAGAAATTATTAAGTACTGTCTCGCGATATGAGTATTTATGACTAATCGTCAATTTTTTTTGGAAGGATTTTCTTCCTTTTGCACTAATTAGTTATTTTTTGCATTGCTTTACATCTGAATTATTTGGGTTATTAGAGTATTTCGACAGATCTATGTTAGTTTAATTTAGTCCTACTCGTCTCTAGCGGTATGTTACACGGTTTGCATCAATTGTGAGAACCCGCAGAAATTGAACCACATTTCTGAAGCAGAATATGTCTGCTCTTGTCATATAGCTATTAGCCTAATTGCACGTTGTCATTTCTTTTGGCGCCACATTGAATTTATGGTCCAATTTTACTATACTTGCTATGTAATTGTCGTTTAAATACTTTGGGAATTATGATACTTCAGGAATTAACTGACTGGTTTTATGTTTTACCCTTCTGGCAGGCTATTATAGTAATTTATTTGTCTTATATATAGATGATGTAGGACTGACTGCAAGATCGTAAGTGAATAATTTTTATTCAATATTGGGTTCGCATTTGGTATTACCAATCATGATTATCCTCCAATCACAGTTCAAAATCTTTCCAAAGTTGAGAAATTGTCTGGCCTAAGAAAAAGTTTTCCTTTTGTTATTATTATTTTTTTTTTTTACAGGTTATTCTTTTATACTTTAATTGCGCGGTTCATTTGTATGCTTTAATTCTAAAGGTAAACTTGGTGGAGTTTATTGCTGCAATTTTTAGGGTTTTTGATGGTTACATTATCCTTTGCCTACCAGCTGTAAGCCTTCCACTGCTTTTGCTAATTATTCCAAAACTAAGGTGTTATTTAGCTCTCGTTGGTTACGATTTTAATTTATAGCACTACAATTATCTATTAGGGAAACATATTCTCTATAGTTGGCATCAAAAGTTGAAATATTAATCAATATGCGTTTTTTTTTTATATATATATATATGCATATAGCGTATAACTGATCCCTGGACCATCGGCGAATGGTCTTATCGCAAGACTCGTCACTCATTGTCTTCCCAGCCATGCGGTTCCATTTCCTATCGCTAACACCTCTTCTAAGATAATTTCCAGCTAAAATTATTGATATGTTTGGCAGTTTTTTTTGACTATTGTTTTATCCTTCACTTAGCGGCTGTACAGCAATAATGCTATTTTTGTTAATAGTTATACAATTTCTGGTTTAATTAGCTTAGACATTGGCTACAAATTCAGTTCATGGTACCACCATTTTTGATAGTAAAACGCTTCCTCGATAGAGGGCCATCTCAAGTAAAAAAAAAAAAATTAATCAATGCTTCTTCCTTTTTTTTTCTTTGCTTTAATCTGTCTTAATTGCGATTCGCAGGTACGATATCTTACAATTTTGTTAACTATTTTACATATTTTTTTTTATTTAAGGAAGGTTTATTTTGTCTTTCAAATTGTTTAATCTTCACGAATGGTTACAGTGATTACTTGTCGAACTGATTTCACTCGTGGTTTTGTCACAACTGGCTTAAAGATATCTTAATTAGCGTTCGACTACGCCACTACAAAAATTCAACTAAACAAATTGTTTAAGAGGTTCGATCATAAAAGTCTCCCTTTTTGGTTTTCATATGTTTTTTTTTTAGGGTTGTCGAGGGGTCTATTTTTTATGACTTAATAATTACGCCGCTCTCGTTTTTTTACTTGTATCTGCAGATATGCCTCCTATTAAGGATTATATCATATTTCTATAGGTCGTAATTTATGCACCAAGACCGGCATTTTGAATTCTTGATTTTATGATTTTTTTTCTATGATTTTGCCTTTCGGGGTTACTGAAATTTTGTAATGCATTGATCCTTTAGTAATTAATTTCTTTTGTTGCATTTAGGTTTCGGAATGGAATTGTGTATCAATTTATGTATTTTGGCTTAAAACACCAATCTGTAATCAATATTTGATCAAACATATGGTTAAGGATATATTAAAAGTATTAACTTTTGAGTTTGGACTATATTTTTGCGCCAAAAGGACTATTAATTACAGGTATGTAATTAGCTCCGAGTATACGACGGTATACGGGTCAACAATTTTTTTTGTGAAGAAGAGGAGGAACAGGGAGAGTATTTTGATTCGAGGATATTATGCGTACGTTTGGAATCATAGGTATTAATTTATTATTGTATCGGCGTTTTATGCGGGGTCACTTGAATTGTGTACGCGATTCAGTAGTATGTTTTTTTTAATAATCACGACGTTAAGCTTCCATTTGATTTTTCGAAAGGTGGTGGGTGTTATTTGTAGGTCCCTTTTTTTTTGAAAAAAATAGTTTTAGTTACCATTTATGCTAAGGCCCTTTTTTTTAGTTTTATCGTGAAGACTGGTTGCTAAGATTAGGCATTTACTTAGGGTTATTTGAACTGCGTAGGCGATTTACAGCGTTGAGGGGGGTAGTCTGAATTCAGTAATAAAATTGCGAAGGGAGGTTTTTTTTTCGTTTTTTTTTTGCTTGTTGAATGGCATGGGTCTTTAAATAATTAAGTTTGATTTGAACGTCCACAGAATGCCTTCGGCTCCCATTGGTTTTTTTTAAATTTTTTTTTTTTTACTAATAAGGACGATTTTTCTTGATAATTTAATGTTGTTTTTTTTTCATCCCATATCTTGTATATGGATTATTGATTCACGTAAGTTATAGAGGAAAAGATATATATAGCCTTATTTAAAATTAATTTCACTGGAAGAATTTTTTTTGTGAAGCTTTTGAATTTATTACTTGCACACGGGCAACTTACAAGTAATATCCATTCTTCCAAAGTTATGTTGTTTTTTTTTGTTTTTTATAATTAGTGAAATACTATATTCTAATCAATAATTAATCTAGTTTAACGAGTTTTAGCTCGAATATTTAGTTATTTACTACATTTCGTCGCTAAACATCGCATTCTATAAAATGTAGTCACTTTAATGTATTAGAAGGGGGTTTTGACGAAAAAGAATTTTTACCTCTTTTTTTTCAATTTATTCTCTTGTCTGGTTTTCCTTAGTTTTCTGTACCTTCTGGCAATGGTTGGGTTTTCGGTGTTCCTTGTTGTTCATTGATTTCTGAGGAATCTTGGCCGGTAATAATATTCTCTTGGGCGTCAGGGTACTGGGTTCTCGTGATTCTATTATTATCCGTTGGAGGCTTCCGTTGATTATTTTCCAATTGGGGTTTTGTGTGGTGATGACGAGCTTGATTTGGAATTGCAAAATATACGGGTTGGGATGGTCCTTCGTTGTAATCGTTAGCAAGCAGATTTTCCAAGTGGGGGCTGAGGGGTAGGTTAACTTCAACTGTAAAATATGTTGCAACTATCTTCTCTAAATTTGAGCAGAATTATTCCTGTTTCTGTAGTTCTCTGGTGATTTCGGCATGGTTCTCCTTTAGTCGTTTCTCTAAGCTGACCTGTTGCAGCTGAATTATTTCTTTCTTTGCTTTTAAGTGGTCGTAATTATGCTGCAAGTCTAGGACCCTTGCCCTTTGGGGTGCCAGGAATTCTTGTATTGCCATTGTCGCGGATAGAACAGTACTATTTCTATATTCTTGTACTTCTTTACTGATTTGCTGCATTTTGTCGTATAATACTTGTAATTTTAGGATTTTGTTGGGGTAATTATATCCTTGCATAAGCGTGGCGTCGCTTAATGGTGCCATCTCGTCCTGTATTTTGGCGTTTTGTTCTTTCACTTCCATAAACTGGGCCTCGATTAACTTATCCATTTGTTTCGTTACTGACACCTCAGTTATTTTCTGGTTCATTTTTTCTTGGGAGGCCTTAACCTCGCTAAGGGATTTAAGTATGGTTCCTATCATATTCTCAATTTTTAATTTTTCTTTTATCAATTGGGCCGATTCTTCTAGGAGTTTCGATCGTATTTGAAATAGCTGATCCATATTTGTTCTGTTTGTAACGGGGTTGCACTAGGTATTTTTCTTGTTGGAGGAGGGTTTGAACAATCCTTGTTCTTCTTTTATCTTCGGGGTACTTACCAAGCCAGGATTTAGTTTGTCTGGAAAAATTGACTATTAACTTCTTTCGACCTTTCATGGATATTTTTCATTGTAATATTTCATTCATATACCCTTGTTTTAAGTTGTTTTTTTCAAATTTCTCATTTCGATTTAATATTGTTTTATCAGTTTTTTTTTGGGGGGGGGTATCTTATTCCTAGACGTATTTCCATTTATCTCGTCTCTTGCTTATTCTGTGCCAGATTTCGTGGTAACTTCCTGTTTGTTTTCTGGCGTTTTACTCTTTTTTGACTTTCCCATAGAGATTAGGTCAAATTTCTTGTATTGTTTCAAAAGGAATTTTTGGCCTTTCGCCTTAGCCTGCTTTGCATGGGCAGTAGCCGAAGTAGGTATTTGTTTTGGTGCTTCATGGGGCTCATCATCGGATTCAGTAGAACTAGTTCCTGAGGATTCATCATTAGGGCTTTCTGGGGTTGTCCTTTGAGGTTTTGTAGTATCACCTGCTCTTGCTTCATATATTTCATCTCCTCTGGAGGTTGAGGGTTTATTTTCCATTTCTTCACGCTGGGGTCCTGTTTCAGGGGAGTTAAAAGATTCTTGGGAACTCTGGGAGGAGTCAAATACTTTTGGAGAATGTCTCCACTGCTTGAATGCCATATCTTCCGGGGGGTGGGGTGTATTTCGTAGCATTGTCTGTTTCCAGGAATAAGATCCTTTGGGTTTTACTTTAGATACCGTTATGTGATGGTATTGTCCCAAGTTTTCATTTTCAGGGTGTTCCTGTGTCCACGGCAAGCTACTTTGCCTTGTTTTTATCGGATAATTAATAATGTCCATGGCCTCTCTCAAGCTTTTTGTATTTGTATTCCTAGGAGGAGTCTTCCTCCTTTTTGCACCTGGAGTTTCCACGGCTCTGTTTAACTCCTCCTGTAGCGACAGGGGTCTTTCTATCGGGGTTGCTGGGGATACCATGTCATCAGGAAATCTTTTGGGGGGACATGGGGTCGAAATTCTATCGGGGAAAAATTGGGTTTTTGGCGACAGCGTATAATCCAATTCCTGCTCCGAGCTTTCTGTGGATGAACTCTCTGGACTTTTTGGGGTTCTTGCAGGCATGGGTATTAGGGGTTTTCTTTTAGGGATGACTAGGTTTTTCATGGCCAAAAATTCTTCAAAATCTTCCTCTTCGCTATTGTTTTCAAAATAGTTTTGTTTGAAATTAAAGGGTTTTAGTTCGGATAGCCTGGACTTAGAAAATTGATTTTCCGCGTTTGATGAATCTGAAGAGGAGGGTTCGGGTGCCCACTTAACGGGGTATTTGGCACCTTTCATACGGCTTACATGTGCTTTGTATGTTCTCCCGTTTTCTGGATTTATCATTTTAAAAGTAAAATCGTTGTTATATTTTTTTATTATTCTGTAGTGTCTTGAATATTTATTAGAAAGTTTTTTGCCTTCCAGTTTGGCTTCAATTTTCGGATAGACTCAATTGCCCAACTTGAAATTTATGGTCCCCTTTACCTTAGACTCATTTCTCAAATAATGATTCATTTCAAACTTTTTCAAATCTTGTTTAAATACGTTATAGTTTTTACTCATCCTATTCATAAGATCTTGCTTATAGTCCTCTGTATTATTGTAATACTCTCTTGATTCTATAATTTCTTGATATGGTATTTTAAAATCACGTCCGAATAAAAGAAAAAATGGACTTTCTTTAGTCGTTTCCGAGTATGCCGTATTAATTACATTAGTTAGGTAAGGTAGATATTGATCCCAGTCGTTTCGATTGTCCTTTTTATAGATACTCAAGACATTGGAAAATATTTTGTGCCTATTTTCGATTTTTCCATTAGCTTGGGGATGGTAGGGGGAGGTTAATAATTTTTCAATTTTAAGGAAACTCATTAAATCTTTTGTTACTTTAGAAACAAAGTTAGTTCCATTGTCACTAATAACCCGATGAGGAACGCCAAATTTTAAAAATATTTTTGCTAACGCTTTACTCGTGGCGTATGTGCCTTGATTTTTCAATGCTTTGGCAAAAGTGAAACCGGTAAAATGGTCTATTACTGAAAGAACGCATGTATGACCTCTATTAGAAACAGGTAATCCTCCGATCATACCATATAGGTCGAATGATACGATATCGAAGGGAAACCTTGCTACTGGCACTCTTCCCATTGGGGGATTTGGGTAAGTTTGGGGGTTTTTCCTTAAATTACACGTTTCACACTTATTTATATAATCCTTAAGTTTTGTTAATGCCGAAGGAACATAAAAATATTGTTTTAACTTGTGAAAGGTCTTAGCCACGCCAAGGTGTCCACCTATTTCTGAATGAAAGAATTCGAAGGCAGGTGTTATTAAGCTTTGGGGGAATACAGGAATTATTAAAGTTTGATTTATATTCCTTTCACCTGTTGCTATCTTGAAAAGAATTTTCTTGTCCAAATTGTAATAAAAATTGTCTATGTCCTACCTCAGGGCTTTGAATTTATCAGGGAGAATATCGGAATTCAAAAAGTAAATAATGAGAGTTAAACACATTTCGTCCTTAGCTTGGTTCCTTTTAATATTGGGTAGGGATAAGGGAATTACTCGTAGCCCCTTTTCTTCTGTAAGGATTTTTGGTTTATTCTTCTTGTGTCTTCGTTTACAGGGATTAATGGCATTTACTTGTTTAGTTTCATTATCTGAAGGGTTATTCTCAGGGTATCTACTTAGGTAATCACAAGGGGCATTCTGTTTACCGGTCACGTGTTCAAATTCGTAATCCAGATCTTGGATTTTCATTATCCATCGCGCTAAAATTCCGGTTCGATTCTTAAATGTGCTTAGGTACTGTAAGCTTTTATGGTCCGAACGCAATTTAAATTTTCGACCTACTAAATAATGTCTAAATTTGTCTAAGTGGTAAATTATAGATAGTAACTCCAATTGCGTTGCTGAATAGCTTCCTTCGCCTTTCGTTAGAGTTCTACTTGAATAGCATATGACTTTCTCTATATATTGAGGGGGGTCCGGTTGGGATTCGGGGTTGTTTTCCACGGGGATTATTTGGGAAAGGATTGCACCGATACCTAGAGCTGAAGCATCCGTGGTAACCACAAATGTTCCTTTTTCAAAGTCTGGTAACGCTAATATTGGTTCAGAAGTAAGAGCCTTCTTGAGAATGTCTAAAGAAGTTTGAGCTTCCTGAGACCAGGTAATATTTTTGGAATTCCCTTTGGTTAGATCTGCTAGGGGTTTTGTGATTTGGGCGTATTTACGTACAAATTTTCTAAAATAACTGGTTAAACCAATAATGCCTTTTAATTTTTTCATAGTTTTTGGCGGCTTGAGATTCTCTACACATTTTATTTTCTCAGGGTCCGGTGATATTTGACCTTGGGTCACTATCATTCCTAAGAATTTTATTTCGGATTGAAACAAATTTACTTTTTCCGGTCTAAATTTCAGATTACCCTCTCTGAATTTTTCAAAAATTTTGATTAATGTACTTAGATGGTTCTCTGGTGTTTCGCACATACAAATAACATCATCCACAAAATGGATAATATTTTCTATACCTCGCAATAGGTGTAATAGGGGTCTACATAATCCTCTTGAACTAGCTTTGAGTCCGAAGGGTACCCTCGAATTTTCAAAGGAGCCACATTCCGTTGTCGAAAAGGACGTTTTATAAACGTCATTGTCTGCTATCTTAACCTGGTGATAACCCTGCGTGAGGTCAAGAGATGTAAAAAATTTATTTTTGGTTGAAATGGAATGTAAAATTTTGTCGATTCGGGGCAGGAGATTTGTCGCCAACTACCTGCTTATTTAAGGCTGTATAATCCACTAGAAGCCTAAGATCCTTGTTCTTTTTCGGTACAAGCATAATGGGGGCTGGATATGGGCTTATACTTGGCCGTATAATATTGTTTCTTTCTAACTCGCGGATTTTATTTTTTAACCAGCCTTTGTAGGGATGAGGAATGCGATAGGGCTGTTTAGCTACGGGCAACCCTGTGGTTTGGATACAATGTTCATAGAAAGGTATTAACCCAATATCTTCCTTGCATGTAGAAAAAATATCTCTAAAATTCCAGAGCAATTCACATAATTTTTCTTTTAATTGCGTATTCTGGATATGATCTAATTTAAATTTTTCCAAAAATTGGGGTTTTTTTAGGGGGTACTTATTCTTCGGATTATTATTACCAACACTATTAACCAAGTTTTCTTTGAAGTTTCTCCATTTGTTTAGCTCGGGCTCCGAAATAACTTGTATTTCAACGAGGTACGTTCCCGTTTTTAATGCGATTGTATCATTTTCATGTGTATTAGTCAACCAGATAAAACCTTCTCCTTTGTCATATGAAATGATTTTTTCTTCACAAAACAGATTTTCTGGAATTTCTTTATACGGGGATGCAAACCAAATTTCGGATCTTTCATTTGCAGGGATGAACATTTGAGAGATTTGAACTCTTTGCAGAGTATTTGGAGGGATTTTTGTTTTACGGACCAGAAATCCATAATATTTTTCTTCCGAGTTATTTTCTATTAAGTTGATGTTGGCGCTTGGTTGCGTCAGGTCTTCCGCTTTTGGGGTTGATTGTAGGGGTAAACTTAAGTCCTTTCCCCTTTCAATATTACTTAGATCCATTATTTTATTGCAAAATTCAACTATTTTCTTTATTTCTGTTTTTCTATATTCCCACACTTTTACCATTTTTGCTTTTATTGACTCGATCCATTTGCGGCTTGATTTTCTCCAACGAGACGAGAGATAGGGTACAAAAGATTTTATTCTCTTTACTGTTGCTTTCCCTCTCTCCACGCGTTGGAGATTAGAATCGCATGGATACACGAGTCTGTTATTCGCTATCTCTAATAACACCTTATTAGATTTTAACAAATTAGCACCGATTATAGCCTCATATGGGAAATTTTTGCTGATTATGAAGTTTGTAGGAAAGATTTTATTATCTTTTGTCACATCTAAACGTAAGGAGCCTATAGCCTCCAGCCTATGACCTGTGACACTAGTTAAACTGAGAATACTTAAATTTTTTCGTCGTTTAATATATATTGGGAGTTTATTAAATATATTCGAATTTATTATATTAACTGATGCACCTAAATCTATTAACGCTTTGAAATTGATGCTTGCAACACTAGAATTATTTAAAATAGGCAAAATGTCATTGTCATCACTCAAGGAAGGTGCGATTACTGGATGGGAAATATAAAAAATATTGGCCTCCAGGGTCCTGGTTAATTTTCTTGGGGGCCTAATTCGTTTCCCTGTGCGCTTATCTGATAAGTTGGCGTTTGAGCTTGGGGTGCGGTGGGAATTTCACTTGTTAGGGAAGTTCCAAGTTGGTTGACATTTGATTGTCTTGGTTGCCACGTATTATTGCGTGGGTTAAAGTTTCTTGTGCCGACGGCTCGCGGCATTTGTTCATTTTGTATTGACGAAAAATTTCTTTCATTTCCCGAAAAATTTCTTTCATTTCCCGTCGGGAAAAAATATCCTCTGTTATCGGTTGTATTCCTGTTGAACCTAGTTGGATACACCGTTCGTGAATTAAATTGGTACATGTTTTGTCGCGTGTTTGCGTTGGGGAATCGATAATTATTTTGTTGGTTGGGTGAAGCATTGGAATAGGGTTGGGGAGGCGTATATTAGGAAGGATTCGAATATGCAAATCCTTGTTGGTACGGGTTGCGGAACAATGGGAGACGTGGGGGATTATTTCTATAGTTTCCTGTCCCATTGGCATTTGTGTTTGTTCTCCCGAACAAACGATTATTAAAACTTGGGGTTGCTAGTGTATATTTGTTTTTAGTACGGCATTCCCTGGCGATATGTCCTTGTTTATTACATGCATAGCATATAAGTGGGGGGTTTTGCACGTATTTTGCTGTATCTGTGGGTAAAAAAAATACCATTCTTTGCCTCGTAGGGTTTGGAGACCTACTTTGGTTCGGTTTGGGTGACTTATCTCTTTGAAAAAATCCTGGGGGAATCCCTCGTGATTGTCCCGGAATTGAACTTTCTACATTATTTATTCTTGACTTGTTGTGATTTGCCACAATCGAGTCAATTTCTATCATTCTCTCTACCTCCTGAACTGCTAGCTCTAATGTTTGGATATTTTTTTGATATTAACATTCGGTATAGTTTGGGGCTTAATCCTTGCATGAAAGCATTAAGTACAATTTTATCGTATAAAGTACCCGATTCTTTTCCATATTTTGCCTCAATGGATACCATTACCTTGTGTAGGTATTCCCTAACATTTTGTGTTTCATCAAAACGTACCGTACCATTCTTTAATTTGTGTGTTGAACTGGTTTCAACAAATCTTTCTTGGAACGCTCTTAGCAACTTTTCAATTGAGTTTATCGGAAGGTTGTTGTCTTCCCCTATTGTTTGTTCTATTTGTTTCAGGAATGTTAATGCCTGTCCCTTAAGTCACATTAACAACATGCCTACTAATGATTTTAAGTCTGTTTGGGTTACTTCTACGAATTGGTTTAATTGAATAACAAATTCGACTACGTCTGCATCACCGTTATATGTCGGAGGCGATTTTGAAATTTCCACTGTTTTGGCAATGAGTTTTTGCTTTAATAATTGTTCGTTTTGATCCAACGACATTTTTTTTTTTTTTCAAAATAAATTAAAATTCGGCACTGTTTTTTTTTTTTTTTTAACTTAAATTTGACACGTTAAAATTATATTTTTGTTATTATTTTAAGGGGACTTAGGCTTAATAAAATATTGCAATAAAAAGCATGCACGATAAATGGCACTTTCAAAGCATGCACAAGTAAATTATAAGTCTACAAGATATCACACTTTTTCCCATGCTTAATATTTCTCAATAATCTTTTTTTTTTGTCCTTATGCTTTGCTCCTTTAAACAGGCCGCGCCAATTCTAATGGGGGGGGGGGGTTTATGTAAAAAAAAATGATTTTAGTTTGATTATTCCAAAAACCTTCTGATAAGGGGAGTTTTAATAAAAATTATTTGTTATAATATAGACTAATTTATTTAATGGGGGAACTTAGTTGAGCTCTTAGTCAACAGTTCGCGAGTGGTGTACCCTTCGTGTGTGAGGAGCTTAAATTAGCGGTTCAAATAGGGAGCTTATGTTAACGGCCATATTGAGTCGAAATCAGATTGAAAAGCTTCAGTTTCCCTTAGGAGCGAGTGGAGCCATAAGGACCAACAAACTTGAGAAATATTAACATAGAGAGAATAAAATGAGAAAGTAACGTATTTATTGTTACTCACATAGTTGTCACAGAGCTTCGGTATATCAGTACACTTGCAACAAAAGACACTATTACAGAATTGTCATCTGGGATATAGCGATGCTACGCAAAAATTAATGCACTGACAAAAAGTTCTCTCAAAAGTTTATTTTGAATAGACTCGCATAATATAAATCATAAGAAACTCCTCTAAGACTCCAATAAGACTGAAAATAAGACTGGCATAAGACTGAAAACAAGACTGGAGCAAAAATTGCTAGGTCCTAACAATCTACTATTCCTAATTTCGCCAGAGGTTACATTCGGGCGTTACTCACAAGTATATTTTACAGTCCCTATTGGCTGCACTATTTGTCCTACATCACTATTGGACGGGCTTGCACCAATGGGCTACTTGGGTTTGATTAAAGTTTATCACTTTTAAGATATCACTTTGGAATTATTCTAATAATGCAAGGTTTTACATTGTAACTTTAATTACAATTTATAAATTTTCATAATAACACTTTGGAATTTTTTCGAACGAACAAAGTTTTACATTGTAATATTTTGCCAGCAGGGTGTCGCTTTATTTTAAGCAGACTTGTAATTTATTTATATTAAATTTGGTAAACGATAATAAAATTTAATTGCATTGAGATACCCAGTTTTAAACTTTAGTCTCCAGAACAATTCAATTAGCTTATACAAATATATTTTGCATCTCGAGTGACTACTTTTTTTGTATTATAAATCTTACTCTCTTGACAGTTTGGTATTTTTGAGCTCTTATTATTCGAATTACTTTGTTAGTCGCCTGTCATATAAGATTTGGCCAAGCTAATATTTATTGCACACTTTGACGACATGGAGTCGGATTTATTTATTACATTTTCTGTGGGAAATACTTTTTACAATGTATTGTCTTATTAACTACAATTGTTTCACTATTTTAATCTGAAACGCTTGTGACTTGCTAAAAGATTCTTACAATGTATTGTTTAATTAAATACATTTGTTTCACTATTTTAAATTGAACGCTTGAGACTTGTTTGATCTGTAGGTTACTTTTCAGGTTCATATTTTGAGTGATTTTATTCTTTACTTGGGTAACTTCAATTGGGAGATTTTGGGATTTTTGAAAATTGATCCCATTACAACCCTACTGTAAAGATTTTAACCTCCCGTCAGCATAAATGTAGAATTTTGTATTTTTGTCAGAATAAAAATCACGGATGCATGTTTATTTATTTCTCTTTCTTTCGCCAGCGTGATCGCATCAATTCAAAGGCCCAAGAATGTTGGGAAAGTGCTAGTTCGAAAGAAAATAACAGCTCTAGTTCTCTTTTAAAGTGACCCGAAATATTGGATAATCACTAACCTCCCTTCCGCACCCTTTTTCCCCTGAAAACACACGATCCCAAAATTGGGATATACATTTTGTTCACCCTAGTTGAAAGATCGAAAAAATGTTCCTCCGGAGATAACATGACTCCCCGCAACCTGAGGAAAGGGCTTTAAGTTTTGAATTTCCCTATTGTTTACATAGAGTATTTTTACTTGTAAGTCAAGTGACCTGGGGATGGGAGCGGGAATTTTCTAGGGGGTGAGTGACGCCAGTGAGCCGGGATCAGGTACGGAGACGGGTCCGCGGCTGAGAGAACAAGGGGGAATTTTACAACGGAGACTTTGTCATAACACCATTATAAAATTCATCGTAATATTTTCCTGCCAATTCAGTTTTTAAGCTAGAGATGTTACGAGGAAATTGTCATGATCCCCCCATGGTACCCGGGGGAAGGGCTATAAGTTATGAATTTTGTCTGTTGTTTACATATAGTTTCTGTTATTTGGAAGTAAACAGACGTTTTTAGGGAGGGGAATTTTCCGAAAGGGGTTTTCCACGGGAGAATTGTCCATGGGTAGGGAAGTTTCCGAAGATGAACTTACAAGGAGAAGTATTACACGGGAGAATTTGCCAGAACTCCTATATCAAATTTATTTACTTTCTCTTTGCCGATTCAATTTAACATCTAGAGAAGTTTCGGGGATATTGTCTGCGGTAAAGTGTCAGAGAGGTCAAAATTACCTGGGAGATTTTTTTTGTGGGAGACAGGCAGTTCCCACGGGGGACATTATCCATGGGACAGTTTTCAGTGGGAGCGATTTTTCGTGGCGGAATTTTCCGCAGGAGATATCCTCCATGTGGAAATTTTTCGCGGGAGAAATTCTTCATCAGAGGATTTTCCGTGGAAGAAACTTTCCATTCGGAGGATGGGATTTCAATGAAAAATATCCTGTTGAAGGAGTTTTCCGTCATGATTTGAAAAAGATCAAAAATTAAATGAAAGACAAGTCTTTTTGTTTTCAAATGAAAATAGGCTTAAGAGAAATTTCTGGGCGAAATTGTCCAAAAGAAAATATCTGGGTGGAATTTTCAGCAGGGACGGATTTGTAGTGATGATTTCCTGGTATTAAATGAAAACAACCAAAAATTAAATAAAAAGAAATTTTTTTCAACGGAAACTAGGGAGACATATTGAAACTTGAAACAAAAAGAAATCCTACCGTATGCGAGGGGAGTTACCCCCTCCTTTAAAGAGTTCCAATTATTTGAAAACAACTCCTGAAACACAAGGGCTATTTAATTAGAATAAGAAGCTTGTTTTTAAAATACTAGAAAAAACGTATATGAAGGGCATCCCTCTCATATACGGAATAATTTCTGTTCGTTTTAAGTTTTAATGCTGAACCTTACTTTCAGTTGAAAAAACCTGTTTTCTTTTTTTTTTATTTAATCACTGAAAGGTATAACAAATGCTCAAGTAAAAAACATTGACATGTTGCTGAGTTTGAATAGCCAAAAGTAGCCAGTAGGTTATCTTTCTTTACTTTGAGCCCGAGTAATTTCAAGTCTAGATTTCTATGATATTCACTCTTGTAATCGAAGTTTGTTTTTATTGCTTGATTTTCTATTATTCAAAGTTTAACAAAAATTTGCAAAATACACTTTTATTATAATTGTTGGTACTTTTCTATCAGCCAGTACACACTCGAGAATTTGGATCTACAGTTACAGGTTGGAAACAACCGATAAGGTTGTTAAATATATAGGATATATATTATTTGGGATGTATATTTGCTCACTAGGGGGATGGTGGGGTGGGAGTTGAGTATAGCGGGGCTTCACATAATAAGTAACCTAACCTAAATAAACCAAAATACCAACTAAATATTTATTAAAACATAGCTACAATGTAGTTTTACACTGAATCGAAGCTAATTGTCTCCGTATACAAACAGCAATAAACCGGTTGTTGTATGATTTTTTAGATTCAGATTCTCGAGTGTGTAGTGGCTAACAGATAAGTACCCAATTTTTTTTTAACTTTGGCAAAGCCAAGAATTAATCTGAATAAAAACTGATCAGAAATATCGAAATCGATATATCGATTATCGAATATCGAAAGTGAAAATATCGATATATCGATATATCGGTTGATCGAAATATCGCCCAACACACTTGTCAAATGAACATGGGGACTCACTAGCTAACAGTTTAGACTCCATATTTCAAGCTCAGGACCTCTCACAAGAAATTTTGTCGCGAACTCAATTGTGTATATAAACGGGTTTTAAACGCTCTTCATTTTAGAAAAAGGATACGCAAGTTATACTTTTAGCATGGCTCTAAAAACTACAGGGCAGTCAGATAATACAGCGAACGTTATCACTTAAACTGGCAATTTGTTACTAGTCTTTGGTTTAATAGGTCCCGGGGATTTTTGTGATGTACAAATTTGACAGATATTGAGACCGTACAGAATAGTATCATTAAGTTTTTTCGCGAACTGGTTTATTGCGCACTCGTGAAATGAATAACGACAAGTTTGTTTGTTATAAAGTCCAGTTTGTCGGGATTTAATTAAAGAGCCTATGGCGGATACCGTTTAGGCCCCCCCCCCTCCAGTCGGGTCAAGTAGTGGAGGGGTCGGAAATTACTACCTTCAGGTGGAATTATTATTTGTCCTAACGCATCGGAGGATTATAGAGGCGATTTTTGAATGTTTTGTTAATTAAAAAATATTTTTTTTTCCTTAAATTTAGATGTAACTAGAAAAAAATTTCTTTTCAATTTATATTTATGCAGTGAAAAAGATAACAAAATCAGTTTATGAGTTTATAATTTT